>NW_027287427.1:31539113-31766613 GCF_022747635.1 Hetaerina americana | reverse complement strand
CACAATGGACAGCAACGAATTATTGGTGAGCTTCGATGTTGTTTCACTGTTCACTAACATCCCGATTAAGGAATCGGTGGAGATCATCAGAGGCCTAACCACCAACGGCATTCCGGAAGACTTCCCCACACTGGTGGAGCATTGCCTCACGAATGCTTATTTTTTGTGGAACGAAGAATTCTACGAGCAGACAGAGGGTGCAGCCATGGGTTCGCCGCTGTCTCCGGTAGTGGCTAACCTGTTCATGGAGCATTTTGAAGAAAAGATCCTTAATCAGTACGAGAAAAAACCTAGGATGTGGTTAAGATATGTGGATGATACTTTCGTCATCTGGCAGCACGGCGCAACAGAACTTCAGAAATTTCTTCAATTTCTCAACTCACAACATCATTCCATCAAATTTACGATGGAAGTAGAAAAGGACAACCAACTACCTTTCCTGGACGTCTTAGTCAAAAAGAAGAGTTGTGGGAAGCTGGGACATGCTGTTTACAGAAAGAAGACACACACCGACCGTTATCTAAACGCAACCTCTCACCACCATCCGCTCCAAAAGACATCTTTGGTGGACACACTAGTTCACAGAGCGTATGAAATCTCTGACGCCGATTCTCTGCTGACTGAAAAGAAACATCTCCTGAGAGCACTAAAACAAAACGGCTATCGGAACGATATGGTCCTAAAAAGGACCGCCAGGGAAGAAAGGCGAAGACGAGATTCTGACAAGTCAATCAAGCAGACGGAACCGGACCCAAAGGCATACGCGACTATCCCCTTCGTATCCGGAACATCCGAGAAGATAGCCAGAATCCTTAAAAAGCACGACGTGGTGACAAGATTCAACTGCACCAAGAAAATAGCGGACGCGCTCCCCGGACCGAAGGACAAAATCTCGAAAGACCTATACGAAGGGGTCTATCAAGTACCGTGTTCATGTGGGAAAGCCTACATCGGGGAAACATGCCGAGCTATGAAAGTTCGGATGAAAGAACACCTCCGGGCTACTACGAACAAACAGTTTCACCTCTCGGCCATCTCCGAGCATAAATGGAGTGAACCCGGCCATGATATTCTATTCCATGACGCTACAATCATAAGTAAAGAAAGTAGATATTACCCACGCCTAATCAGAGAAGCTATTGAGATAGCCAAAAACCCGGCGAATTTCAATAGAGATGAAGGCTACCATCTCCACAACGCGTGGAAGAGAGTCCTCCGAAAAAGGACCAATCAGAGAGCAGCACTTGGACGGGACCACCTATATAAGGACGGCCAAAATCTGAGTCCCTCATCTTCGACCTGAAGACGCCGGATGAAACTTCGGCGAAACTGTTGTCGGCTTCAAACAACAACGCGGTGAAAACCCGGACATGCAGAATTCTTCAAGCCACCGCCGCGAAAATCTACGCAGCCATATATATATATATATATATATATATATATATATATATATATATATATATATATATATATATATATCGCATATTTATTTGGTATGCTTTATTTACATATTTTTAGAATTTTCACCAGAATTGCGATGGCATAAAAAACTAAAAAAGAAAACAGTACACTCACAGTTTGGTTTTTTCATATTTTTGTGGTAGAACCACCTTTTTTAATTGAAAGAAGTTCGAGTATTTTTCACTGGATCTTCATTCTATTATATTTCTAGCTAATCCATATTAACTCAAACTGTGGTCTACTCAGTGTTCAGTTCTTCTTTGCTGTAGAAATTTTCTTATAGTTTTTAATTTTTTTGATTTTCCATTTATTCCTCATTGTTAATTATTTTATATGATTTATTTGACAGATAGATATTATGGGTCATTATAATCCCACTTGAACCCTCAGCTTTTATGATTCTGTTCACGGTTCTGAAATTTTACTTAATTCCCGACGAGAAATACTCGTAAATTTGTTGTTCAGGCAGTTAATGAAATGATTTATATTCTAGAAGGTAAAAATATCACATAGTTGAAATAATATTTTGGTTTCAAAATCTTAAATCATACTTAATGTAGATTTCTGTGTATTGGTGGGATCATAACGTAAAGCCTAATTAATCATAATGTTAATTATCATTGGCACCTATCGTGGCTTATGTATATCCCTTGTTCCCTCCTGTAAAAAACACCCCCGTAACTTCACATTGAAATCATCAATTATGAATGATGACTATGGATTGTGTTAGAGCAAAAGGAGATGATTAAATACTACCACTCCTCAGTTTGGTTTGTCTTCAGAACGGGCGAAAGATGGTTATCAATTTTGATATTCCACAGTGATAACAAAAGCAAGAGCTAATAGCTTAATGCATACTCTACATTTCGAAAATCTCTCCCGTTTGCTTTCCGTCCGAACAAAAAGAACTCATCTTTGACTGCAGGTTAGGGCCATTTCCCCGAGCTTACATCCCGTAACGTTCATGGCGATGATCCTACCCCACCGCCCTATTCCCATTACGCCATGTCACAAGGCTCCTTAATGTGTATCTATCCCTCGCTTATCTCCATTTCCAAACCCTTTCCCGCGGCGGAGCAAGGAGCAGAAGAAGCACTCGGTAGTAATCTCACCCCCCGATAAGCAGGTGGCCTGGCATTTACTAGAGCACCTCCCACACCCATCTCACTCCCTCCCACCCACCAACCGCCCACTTCTTCGCCTCCTAAACATCACCCCCACTCCCTCCTTTCTCTCCCACCTCCACCCACATCCCTCACCCCCCACAAATCCTAGGGGGGGGGGGCTTTCCCCCTCCATCTGCCCCTTCCCCTTCCCTCCGCGCCTCTTCGCGAAGCTGTTTGTTGATTCCGCTGATTTACACTCCCTCGCGCCACCCGTCCCTCTCCAAAACCCGTCCTCCGCCGCTTTTCGCCCCTTCCCTACCCACCCCCCCCAGGATTGTTTTATTCTCCTCGGAAAAACAAGGCGTGAAATGGAGGATCGTGGGATCGCGGGATCTGGTCGGGATAAGGAAGGAGATGTATAAAAGACGACGGAGAGGGTGGGAGGGAGGAGAGAGGGAGGGGTAAGGGGTTAAAGGGTGTATCCTCCGGGCAGGAAGGATACCCTGTCCGAGCAATCCCTCCGCTTCCCACCCTGGGAACTCCCCCGAACCCTAGGAGGAGGTTGATTCGGACGTGTAAAGGGGGTAGGGGACTAGCAAGTTAGTGTGGGGAGGATGGAAGAGTTGGGATTCCAAGAAACAAACGGGGTGGGCACGGCGCGCGGACAAGGGGGAGGAGTGACAGGGACCGTGCAATTTCGGCAGGAAGCGGGAGAGAGAGTAAGGAAGACCTGGAAGAAGGAGGAGGAAGAAGAAGAAGAGCCTCGGACCCGTAAAAAAAACAAAGGGGTTGATCTTGGCCCAAGCGGGTTCTTCTTGGGAGAAACGTCAGAATGTAATTGCTTCGTCGATTTAAAACTCTCAAGAGGTCGGTTGTTAGGGAATACCATCTACCCCCCTCACCCCTGCCTCCAAGACCTCTCCATCTTTCTCTCGGACCGAATCCCCTTGCCCCCTGACACGTATTCTCTTATTCCGTGTGCCACTGCTCCCCACCCCCACCCTCCCAACACACCTCTTTTTCTCCGTTTCTTTTTTTTTAGATTCTTCCCCTTCTCTTACCCCACTCTCTCCATCTCCTCCCCAATGTAGCTCTCTCACCCTTAACTCCCCCTATTCCACATGCCTCTATTTCCTGTGGCATATTCTTTATCCCTACCCCCTCCCCCTATTGCTCATCTTAAACCATCTCACTCGTTATCCCGCAAGACGCTGCTCTAACGTATTCTCTTTAACTCGCTCTCAGTTGCGGACCTCATGTTTCGTATTTTTAATTTTTAACCTAAAACAATTACTTTTGAGTCTCGATAGCGGTTTTACTTTCACACTAGGTGTCTATTACCGGAATAACATCCGTTATGTATTTATTATAACTTTTGAGGCGCTTAGCTGAAATACGAGCACATTAAAGATGCAAAGAAGTTGGAATAAGGACTACGTTCTTGCATGAATCACTTAATAATTGTACGATGAATACGTCTGACAGCTTTGAATAAGAAAGTTGAATACAATAAAAATATTAAGGTTTTCAGTGTATGTTTCAAAAACTTAGTTCCTGAGCAGTGAAGTTGAGTGTAGATGGAAGACTTTTGGGATTTTGAAATGGAGAGAGATGAAGAAAATAGGCTAGAGATAGAATAGGACAATAGGGGAAATGTTTTGCACGGAGGAGGAGTAGTTGTGTGGGAATTGAGGAGGAGACCAGCAAATGGTTTGGAGCGGTGATGTGGAAAAGCGTTCGATAATACAGAGCCGCGCGAATCAAACGACGTAGAGGCTGGAGGAAAATAAGAAAGATGGACAGCATTGATTGGGGTGGGAACTATGAGGAGCTGACAAGGATTATAGTGAAGGAATGTTTCTCCAACCTTTTCTCGTATGTTGACCCCTTTCCTCAATTTGCATTTGTTTTCTTTGTCCCCTCATATTGCAAATGTAATTTTGCACATGAATAAGTTTTGTATGCCATAATTATTATTAATGAATTAAATTGACCTAATAATTATTTATAGAATCAACTTCTTGTGATTAAAAAGGGATAATTTACTTCATAATATTGAAATCATTACTCTTTTTGTAATTGTATTAATGTATGTAAGGGTACTGATTACCTGTACTCCCTTTCGTGGCAACCTTGGGGTGCCATCACAACATACTAGCATTCTCTCGATTAAAATACGTTATTTGGTAATAATAACGTAATTTTTCTAATATTATAATTAAGTTCATCATCTATCAATTTAATCCAATTATATTCGTCCTTTTTTATATTCATTCTAAGGTGCAGTCACTGCGTGCAAAAATTATCGTTGCGTAGCAATATATTAGAATATATTACATTAGAATATGTTACAACAATTACTTACATAATGGGTTTTAGGCATAAAACTATCAAATTGTATTGCAATGAAGATGAAAGAACGGAGGATTGCAGTCAAACAAGCCACGATTTATGTAAAATGAAATATTAAAAAAGTAAGCCATCGCCGTACATCCTCGTTCCTCTCAGTACGCACTAAATATGTATTTTAGCTAGAATTCATACGTATAATACAATATCTTGAATATCCTGCCATCAGGAAAGTATATCTTTTGCCGGTACTGCACTTTAATTCTTCGATTTTTCCTGTTCTTTCTCCCATTTCGGGACTTCGTGGCCCAGAATAATAGATTTATTCCCTTCCTCCTCTCTTTCTCTCATTCTTCGTGCCCGGTTCTGGGCCACTTCCGTCCCACTCTTCTATTTCCTTTCTCTCTTCTTCCTCACTCTCCCATCAATCTTCCTCTCACCCTCCCACTCCCACCCTCGTACCTAATCATCCTCCTTTCCCTTCGGACCCCTTTGTACCCTTTCACTTTCCATCCCGCCAACCGATTCGTATTCCTCAGTGCCTTCCTATTTCATTCCACGGACCCCTCTCTCACTTCCTCCCTTCCAAGGTCCTCCAATTCTCTCTCTATCTCCTTATCCCGCTCCCCCCAGGCTCCATTTCAACTACACTCCACTCTCTCCTATCCTTTCATGTCTCCTTGAAGATTTTTACTAATTAACTATTTTTTCTCTATTCATTCTCAACTTCGATGCACCTTGCTTCATCGTAAGGAGAATTATTGAATGGAATTCAATACATATTATGCTGCAAGGTCCCATGAACCTGCAAAGACCTAACAGGAAACAAAACGTCACCTTTTGCGTTTGTTTAAACAATTATAACTAATATTTCATAATGTTTGCGTATGATCGGCGGTATCTGTAATTTTTTCTCATTTCGTCATGCCTCAAAAATTAATCTATTGGCCGTTAAATTTGCGATAGTTAAATGTCATTATTACTTTAAAAAGAAAATTATAACTGCATTTATTTTGCTCTCCAAGTGAATATAAATAAATATATATATATATATATATATATATATATATATATATATATATATATATATATATATACTCATATATACAGAAACAGATATAAGGAAAAGGGATAGGAACACATATAAAGGACGAACACAATAGAGGTGGGGAAGGCGGAATCGAACGGATCACAAGAGTAAAAATATTTCCTCAACCGGGACTCGAACACCGAATCTTTCCACTTGCCGGGCGGATGCTCTTAACCACTTGAGCTATCGAGGATAGTCAATTTACCCTGAGATCCGTGGGTCTAATATGTCACCAAGCGCCCCGATTCTTTAGCCAAGAGATGTCGTCAGGGGGCTGTTTCACCCACCAAAGGAGAAATAGACAATACACAAGGAAAGGAAAGGACAGTGGGTTAGAATTCATACAACATCATACAGGAAAGGAACAGTGCGTTTCGTGGCACGCATTGCCAGAAGAAAGAGATGAGCCACATTGGCCAAATACACATTCAAACACGAAATCCCGCCAAACGTCGAATAAATACTCATATATACAGAAACAGATATAAGGAAAAGGGATAGGAACACATATAAAGGACGAGCCAATGTGGCTCATCTCTTTCTTCTGGCTATGCGTGCCACGAAACGCACTGTTCCTTTCCTGTATGATGTTGTATGAATTCTAACCCACTGTCCTTTCCTTTCCTTGTGTATTGTCTATTTCTCCTTTGGTGGGTGAAACTGCCCCCTGACGTCATCTCTTGGCTGAAAGAATCGGGGCGCTTGGCGACATAAGTATTAGACCCACGGATCTCAGGGTAAATTGACTATCCTCGATAGCTCAAGTGGTTAAGAGCATCCGCCCGGCAAGTGGAAAGATCCGGTGTTCGAGTCCCGGTTGAGGAAATATTTTTACTCTTGTGATCCGTTCGATTCCGCCTTCCCCACCTCTATTCTGTTCGTCCTTTATATGTGTTCCTATCCCTTTTCCTTATATCTGTTTCTGTATATATGAGGATTTATTCGCCGTTTGGCGGGATTTCGTGTTTGAATGTGTATTTGGCCAATGTGGCTCATCTCTTTCTTCTGGCTATGCGTGCCACGAAACGCACTGTTCCTTTCCTGTATGATGTTGTATGAATTCTAACCCACTGTCCTTTCCTTTCCTTGTGTATTGTCTATTTCTCCTTTGGTGGGTGAAACAGCCCCCTGACGCCATCTCTTGGCTGAAAGAATCGGGGCGCTTGGCGACATATTAGACCCACGGATCTCAGGGTAAATTGACTATCCTCGATAGCTCAAGTGGTTAAGAGCATCCGCCCGGCAAGTGGAAAGATCCGGTGTTCGAGTCCCGGTTGAGGAAATATTTTTACTCTTGTGATCCGTTCGATTCCGCCTTCCCCACCTCTATTGTGTTCGTCCTTTATATGTGTTCCTATCCCTTTTCCTTATATCTGTTTCTGTATATATGAGTATTTATTCGCCGTTTGGCGGGATTTCGTGTTTGAATGTGTATTTGGCCAATGTGGCTCATCTCTTTCTTCTGGCTATGCGTGCCACGAAACGCACTGTTCCTTTCCTGTATGATGTTGTATGAATTCTAACCCACTGTCCTTTCCTTTCCTTGTGTATTGTCTATTTCTCCTTTGGTGGGTGAAACAGCCCCCTGACGCCATCTCTTGGCTGAAAGAATCGGGGCGCTTGGCGACATATTAGACCCACGGATCTCAGGGTAAATTGACTATCCTCGATAGCTGCCTTGATAGCAGGACGTGCCTGTGTTCACCGAGTGTCTAAAATCGCCGGCGTCCGAAGCTTCGGTCGCCGGGGTTTGGAGAGCGGCACTGCCGGACTCTCTCGGAAATCGAGGTTCCGATCGTGTTTTGTTTCGAGCGGCGGTTGACCGCCTAGTTCATCAAGAAGCGCGCAGTTTGACTCTCGACTTCTTCCGCCGGGAAGGCCGTACTTTTGTTTTGTTTAGTGGATCAAGACTGACCTTGACGCCTGGTGTAGAGCTTAGGCTCCTTTTGTTTGCTACCGCCGGGTGCGTGTGGCGGGGAGGGAGCGTCCGTGAGTGTTTTATTTCCCTTTAAAGTGCTCGTTTTTTTTTTTGTTGCGCTTTCCTTCTTCATGCTAGTGTGCTGAATTTGATTTCTTCAAATGGCTGTGCGCCGTTTAAACACGCTCGCCTTGCAAGTTGACGAGAAGGCGAAGCCCCCTACCCCGTTGGAGGTCCACCTCTTCACGTTAGAGTCGCTGGGCCTCACACCCGAAGAGATAGTGGCGATCCAATTTGGATACAATCGCCATTTGATATTCCTGAAGTTGGCAACCGAAGCTACAATGACTAGGATTTTAGACAATACTCCGCGGAAACTACCGTTTCCGTCTTTAAGTGACCAGAGGACGACAATAACAATTGACGAGACTTCCAGCAGCCCGTGTAATGTCAGGGTTCTTTGTCTCCCCGTGGAGACCCCATTGGAAGACATAACAGGCGAGCTCCAACGCTTTGGTAAAATACATCGCTCGTGGGAGAACAGGTGGGAGGGAGAAAATATGGCGCGGGTGCTTACTGGCACCAGGGTTGTGCGGATGACGGTCGAGAGAAATATCCCCTCGTACCTCCACATCGGCGGCAACCGGGCCATCATCATCTATGAGGGTCAGCGCCGCACTTGCGCCCGCTGTAATCAAGAAGGCCACGAGCGCAAGACCTGCCCTCGGAACCAGGGAGGTAAGAGCTATGTGGAGGCAATGATGATGCCCTCCAACCCTAACGCCGCCGTGGAGATGGATCAGCCCGAAGTGGCTGTGGAGGAGAGAGCGCGGTCGCTTCTACTCATCGAGGGTGCGGTCCCGGCTGCTCCCGTTGGTCCCCCGCATCTCCCTTCAATTGGAGGGAAATGTCAGCGGGAGCGAAAATCGTCAACGGAGGAAAGGGAACCGAAAAAGAAGAGGACAGACAAACCCAAACTCCTGGTCTCGAATACCGTTCTACAAATGGTTCACATACCTACCACCTCGCCTAATATCACACGACCTCCAGCCCCCGTCTCCGTGAGCTCGTCAAATGAGGAGGGATGGTCTTTCGCCCCCCCTCCCCCCGCTCTCGCCATCGACGCCCTCGCTACGCAATCCTTGCATCACGGGTTTCAAACACCCCAAGAACCTCTGGTGACAGGTGAGGAGGATGCATCTGATTGCGATGTTTTCCAGTCCCCAGCAGCTCATCCCTCAATCCCTTTATCATTGACTGTAAAGGAAGCGTCACCGACCCCGGAAGTCGACCCGCATACAAGTTTCCCAAAGTCAAAAATCCCACATACCCCATCTTCTTTCCCCATTAAGGACAGTCAATGTGTCGACGATCTTCCCAGCGCGTCTCAAGATACGGACCACAAGCAACTATCTCCTCTGATTTTTCCCGACCACAACCCTTCCGCAGATGAGCCCCAGTCCGCCACTCCGACCCTCCCCGAGGTTGCGTCCTGCCCCTTGGCGGCCCCCAGCGGTGCTCCTTCGAGGAGGGCCCCCTGTGGAACGCTGCCGAGTTACCCGCTCTACGTGGAGACCACGGCTGGCTCTTCCTCTTCGGACGAGGCCGGGGGGGAGGGATGCGGCGAAATGCCGCGTCCTCGCTCGTCGACCCGTTGGACGAGGCGTCCCGGGAAACGGCGAGGCACTCGTCGCCCGGGGTCGAGTCGCGACCGGAGCGACGCTAGCCACGATCAGAACTCTGGGAAGTGATGTCCGGTAGCCACCCGGTGCCGGACACACTTCGTCCATCGTTGAAGAGTTTTTTTTTTTTTTTGCTGAATGACTGATTGAATCGATAATTTCAACCCTGCCGTTGATAATTTCTTACAATACATAATTTTCCATTGCTAGCTAAAATCTCCCTCCTAATATCTGTGGACCTTGTCTTCCTTTCTTTTTTTTCTTTCTAAATGTTAATGGTCAAATTCACGAGTATGCGTCTGTATGCATATGCTTATGTATGTGCGTGTGGATATGCATGTGTGCGTATGTATGTACAAGTGGATATGTATGTGGTATATGTATCATATATTTATCCATGTATACACTTATACTAAAGAAAAACATGATTTACCCATAATCTGTGACCTGATATTATGCATAATGCTAACAAACTCTGTAATATTCTGAACCGAATAAAATAATTTATATCATAGCTCAAGTGGTTAAGAGCATCCGCCCGGCAAGTGGAAAGATCCGGTGTTCGAGTCCCGGTTGAGGAAATATTTTTACTCTTGTGATCCGTTCGATTCCGCCTTCCCCACCTCTATTGTGTTCGTCCTTTATATGTGTTCCTATCCCTTTTCCTTATATCTGTTTCTGTATATATGAGTATTTATTCGCCGTTTGGCGGGATTTCGTGTTTGAATGTGTATTTGGCCAATGTGGCTCATCTCTTTCTTCTGGCTATGCGTGCCACGAAACGCACTGTTCCTTTCCTGTATGATGTTGTATGAATTCTAACCCACTGTCCTTTCCTTTCCTTGTGTATTGTCTATTTCTCCTTTGGTGGGTGAAACAGCCCCCTGACGCCATCTCTTGGCTGAAAGAATCGGGGCGCTTGGCGACATATTAGACCCACGGATCTCAGGGTAAATTGACTATCCTCGATAGCTCAAGTGGTTAAGAGCATCCGCCCGGCAAGTGGAAAGATCCGGTGTTCGAGTCCCGGTTGAGGAAATATTTTTACTCTTGTGATCCGTTCGATTCCGCCTTCCCCACCTCTATTGTGTTCGTCCTTTATATGTGTTCCTATCCCTTTTCCTTATATCTGTTTCTGTATATATGAGTATTTATTCGCCGTTTGGCGGGATTTCGTGTTTGAATGTGTATTTGGCCAATGTGGCTCATCTCTTTCTTCTGGCTATGCGTGCCACGAAATGCACTGTTCCTTTCCTGTATGATGTTGTATGAATTCTAACCCACTGTCCTTTCCTTTCCTTGTGTATTGTCTATTTCTCCTTTGGTGGGTGAAACAGCCCCCTGACGCCATCTCTTGGCTGAAAGAATCGGGGCGCTTGGCGACATATTAAACCCACGGATCTCAGGGTAAATTGACTATCCTCGATAGCTCAAGTGGTTAAGAGCATCCGCCCGGCAAGTGGAAAGATCCGGTGTTCGAGTCCCGGTTGAGGAAATATTTTTACTCTTGTGATCCGTTCGATTCCGCCTTCCCCACCTCTATTGTGTTCGTCCTTTATATGTGTTCCTATCCCTTTTCCTTATATCTGTTTCTGTATATATGAGTATTTATTCGCCGTTTGGCGGGATTTCGTGTTTGAATGTGTATTTGGCCAATGTGGCTCATCTCTTTCTTCTGGCTATGCGTGCCACGAAACGCACTGTTCCTTTCCTGTATGATGTTGTATGAATTCTAACCCACTGTCCTTTCCTTTCCTTGTGTATTGTCTATTTCTCCTTTGGTGGGTGAAACAGCCCCCTGACGCCATCTCTTGGCTGAAAGAATCGGGGCGCTTGGCGACATATTAGACCCACGGATCTCAGGGTAAATTGACTATCCTCGATAGCTCAAGTGGTTAAGAGCATCCGCCCGGCAAGTGGAAAGATCCGGTGTTCGAGTCCCGGTTGAGGAAATATTTTTACTCTTGTGATCCGTTCGATTCCGCCTTCCCCACCTCTATTGTGTTCGTCCTTTATATGTGTTCCTATCCCTTTTCCTTATATCTGTTTCTGTATATATGAGTATTTATTCGCCGTTTGACGGGATTTCGTGTTTGAATGTGTATTTGGCCAATGTGGCTCATCTCTTTCTTCTGGCTATGCGTGCCACGAAACGCACTGTTCCTTTCCTGTATGATGTTGTATGAATTCTAACCCACTGTCCTTTCCTTTCCTTGTGTATTGTCTATTTCTCCTTTGGTGGGTGAAACAGCCCCCTGACGCCATCTCTTGGCTGAAAGAATCGGGGCGCTTGGCGACATATTAGACCCACGGATCTCAGGGTAAATTGACTATCCTCGATAGCTCAAGTGGTTAAGAGCATCCGCCCGGCAAGTGGAAAGATCCGGTGTTCGAGTCCCGGTTGAGGAAATATTTTTACTCTTGTGATCCGTTCGATTCCGCCTTCCCCACCTCTATTGTGTTCGTCCTTTATATGTGTTCCTATCCCTTTTCCTTATATCTGTTTCTGTATATATGAGTATTTATTCGCCGTTTGGCGGGATTTCGTGTTTGAATGTGTATTTGGCCAATGTGGCTCATCTCTTTCTTCTGGCTATGCGTGCCACGAAACGCACTGTTCCTTTCCTGTATGATGTTGTATGAATTCTAACCCACTGTCCTTTCCTTTCCTTGTGTATTGTCTATTTCTCCTTTGGTGGGTGAAACAGCCCCCTGACGCCATCTCTTGGCTGAAAGAATCGGGGCGCTTGGCGACATATTAAACCCACGGATCTCAGGGTAAATTGACTATCCTCGATAGCTCAAGTGGTTAAGAGCATCCGCCCGGCAAGTGGAAAGATCCGGTGTTCGAGTCCCGGTTGAGGAAATATTTTTACTCTTGTGATCCGTTCGATTCCGCCTTCCCCACCTCTATTGTGTTCGTCCTTTATATGTGTTCCTATCCCTTTTCCTTATATCTGTTTCTGTATATATGAGTATTTATTCGCCGTTTGGCGGGATTTCGTGTTTGAATGTGTATTTGGCCAATGTGGCTCATCTCTTTCTTCTGGCTATGCGTGCCACGAAACGCACTGTTCCTTTCCTGTATGATGTTGTATGAATTCTAACCCACTGTCCTTTCCTTTCCTTGTGTATTGTCTATTTCTCCTTTGGTGGGTGAAACAGCCCCCTGACGCCATCTCTTGGCTGAAAGAATCGGGGCGCTTGGCGACATAAGTATTAGACCCACGGATCTCAGGGTAAATTGACTATCCTCGATAGCTCAAGTGGTTAAGAGCATCCGCCCGGCAAGTGGAAAGATCCGGTGTTCGAGTCCCGGTTGAGGAAATATTTTTACTCTTGTGATCCGTTCGATTCCGCCTTCCCCACCTCTATTCTGTTCGT
This sequence comes from Hetaerina americana, assembly GCF_022747635.1. Classification (NCBI taxonomy): domain Eukaryota; kingdom Metazoa; phylum Arthropoda; class Insecta; order Odonata; family Calopterygidae; genus Hetaerina; species Hetaerina americana. The sequence goes on along the minus strand of NW_027287427.1, from coordinate 31,753,623 downwards.
CCTTTATATGTGTTCCTATCCCTTTTCCTTATATCTGTTTCTGTATATATGAGGATTTATTCGCCGTTTGGCGGGATTTCGTGTTTGAATGTGTATTTGGCCAATGTGGCTCATCTCTTTCTTCTGGCTATGCGTGCCACGAAACGCACTGTTCCTTTCCTGTATGATGTTGTATGAATTCTAACCCACTGTCCTTTCCTTTCCTTGTGTATTGTCTATTTCTCCTTTGGTGGGTGAAACAGCCCCCTGACGCCATCTCTTGGCTGAAAGAATCGGGGCGCTTGGCGACATATTAGACCCACGGATCTCAGGGTAAATTGACTATCCTCGATAGCTCAAGTGGTTAAGAGCATCCGCCCGGCAAGTGGAAAGATCCGGTGTTCGAGTCCCGGTTGAGGAAATATTTTTACTCTTGTGATCCGTTCGATTCCGCCTTCCCCACCTCTATTGTGTTCGTCCTTTATATGTGTTCCTATCCCTTTTCCTTATATCTGTTTCTGTATATATGAGTATTTATTCGCCGTTTGGCGGGATTTCGTGTTTGAATGTGTATATATATATATATATATATTCCAAAATATATTGCCTGAATTATATTTTAACGTGTCAGTTGATATTATACCAAATTACGTATAAGCTGAACTGCGAATCCAAGCATCTGATTTCGATATGAAACTCTAAATTATGCCAAAATTTTCTCCTATAAGGAGTAGGGATACTCAATGATTAGAGAAGATAAAAGAAAATATAATTATTTTAGGTACAATATCATACCACAGATAATGTATCGAAGATTTGGGTACTTAAGGTAAAATATCCGCCTCCATATCCGAATCTATACTATCCACTTATCCTTGCAGCAACAAACTATTAACCGTCTATTTCCTATGAAGTCGAAGAAAAAGAAACTAAAAGTAGAAATTTTGATGAGTGAAATGCTGTTGAAAATCGGTCTACAAATTAACATAATGCCTTTTTCAGGTGAGTTCTGGTCAAATAAATTTGCTTTCTGCAGGGTATGAATGATTAATGAGTAATGATATGGTCATCTATAGCGTAGACTACTGGGATTATTTTCTTTAATCCTCGATAAATCCCTCTGCAACTCGAAAATTTTAAGTTTAGAAAAATTTTGAGCTCAATTCATGAAAAAAAACGCAAGTACTCCATAGAAGGCACTAGAACTTACTTTGACTAAATTGCAATAACTTTCTTCAAAATCTGCTATTAACACTAAAGACGTATATAATATCCATTATGAGCCTTATCTTTAGACGAATATACTCTTCCCTCCCCTGGACTACAACCTTGACGCGGTGGAAGGGCTGGGGCGTTCCGATGACCCCTTGATCTGGGCTAGCGGAAGCATTAATAATTGTGTCTGGTAGGGTCACCCATGCCAGATAGGTCGAAGCTTAAGAGCCATGCGGGAGGTAATCCACGCTGCGTCTGCTTCTCAGTGAGGCGGCTGCAAAGGCATCTGATACCAGTAGGGCGGTCAGTGAGTGCAGGTGTCACGTTAAAATACTATTGAGAAAGGTAATGGGAAACCATGTCAATTATCATTCCCAAGATTAAAATGATGGGCACTACAGAGAATATGGGTCCTATGAGTATAACCTTGCTTCCCCCGCTGAGTGCCCCGTAGCGGGGGAGGCAAGGTTCCCGCGGTCGTCATCTCACGAAACGCTTGCAGGAGATAACCGACAGCAGCAGCAGGACGGAAGACGCAGGAGAAGAATACCAAATTAGTTAGAATAAGGGCGTGGAATATAAGGACAATGATGAGGACAGGGAAATTGGAGAATATTAAGCGATATATGGAAAAGGGAAATATATAATTTAGGTCTATGCGAGATGAGATGGAAGGATAGCGGGGATGGCTTGAGTGATAATTATAGGATAATATCCGGCGGCGAAGACGATAGCCAATTAGGGGTTTCCATTATATTGAAAAAAGAGCGTATTATACATTAAACGAAATAAATACAGAAACGAATTATACATAGACGAAGCGTATTATACATAAAACAAGTACTAGAAAGAATATTGCTGGCTGAGATAAAAGCAGAACCGGCGAACTTGGTCTACGTTCAGGTATACATGCCACCGAGCAGCCATAAGGAGGAAGAAGCCAATAGGATATACGATCAGTTATAGGACACATTCGCGTGTGTTCCTGCAGGTAAATATTTGATAGAGCAGGGAATTGGTATTCGACGAAGGAAGGGATGGTGATGAGGTTGGGGATTACGGTTCAGTTACAAGGAATCACCGCGGGGAGAAAGCAATTGAGTCCTGTAGAAGATAGGGGGTAGTCATCACCAACACGTAGTTTAGACACCAGAAGAGGCGCAGGTATTCATGGAAAATTCCCGGTGACTCAGAAATCCTCACTTAGACTATATTATGTTTAGGCCCAAATTCAGGAACAGTGCGATAAATTCGAACAGTTTCCCGGAAGCGGATGCCAACTCTGACCACTATTTAGTAGTTATGAAGTGTAGAGTCCGTTTCTTGAAGATAAAACATGGGCGGCGAGTTAGAAAATGGAATGTAGAAGCATTAAATGGATTGACAAGGGGGTTTTAGCAGACTATAATAAAAACCATTGATGATGGTAAAGAGCTGAGTACTATCGAAGAAAATGGGAAGGTATCAAGAAAGGGATATCGTAAGCTGCAAGAGAAGCTTTAGAAACCGTTAATGGGAAAAAGAATAGGAAACAATGGATCATGGATGAGATGATTACAAAGATGGATCAGAGGAGAAAATGGAAGAATTTAAATACAGAGATAGGCAAAATGAAGTACAAAGATTTAAACAATAAATTGAGGCGGGCAACAAATAGAGCAAAAAAAGAATGATGGAAGACGCAGTGGGAGGGCATGGAAAGTTTGCACAGGAAGGGTGAAATTCGGGTATTATACATCAAGGTTAAGTCACTATCGGGAAGTAAGAAGGGAAGATCTGTTTTAGCAGTTAGGGATAAGTCGTGTAAGACAATAGTTGGCATTGAAAAGGCCCTTGTGAGATGGAAGAAATATAGAGAATAACTGAATGGCAAAGGAATTAGGCCAACAACTTTAGACTTGGAAAAGGAACATGCCATTGAGAAGATAGCCTAGCTCCAGGCATACTCGTCCATGAGATGGAAAGGGCTTTAAGGGAGATGAAATTAAATAAGGCCGTGGGGATGGATAACATTCCCGCGGAACTATAGAAATGTTTAGGCAAATGTGGGGGGAAGAATCTATATGGACTGATTTGTAGTATCTATGAGGAAGGAATCTGACCGAAAGACTTGGTGAGATCAGCGCTAGCTTCTATTCCGAAAAAGATAAAGTCTACATCATTTGCGGACTACAGGACAATAAGTTTGATATCTGACGCAACTTAAGCTGATATGAGGATCATCACAAAAGGATAGAGAGTATGGCAAATTATTAATTAGGGGATGACTATTTTGGGTTTAGAAAGGGGATAGGTACGCGTGATGCCATTGCCGTAATGAGATTATTAATCGAGAGGAATATAGAATACAACCAGGAGGTATTTGCCTGTTTCGTAGATTTCAAAAAGCGTTTGATAGAGTGAATTGGGAAAACTTAATGAGTATATTGAAGAAAATAGGAATAGATTGGAGGGACAGGAGGCTAATCCGCAACCTTTACATATCTCAGACTGCTCAGGTGCGAAGGGAGGAACGGAGAGTGCGGATGGGCAGTGTTCGGAAGAGGTCTAAGGTAGGGTTGTCCGTTATCACCGGAGCTGTTCAACGTATGTGTGGAGGAAATGATTATAGCGGCATGGGAAGAACTTGAGGTAGGAATGAAAGTGATCGGGGAATTCGTAAAATCAGTTAGTAGTGCTGATGACCATGTTCTAGTTTGTCAGTCAGCCTAGGGATTGCAAGCATTGCTGAGTGAATTGAAAGTTCAGTGTGATAGATATGGATGGCATGAAAGTCAGTATTAATAATATGTGAGTAATGCGATTTTCCAGAAGGAAAAAGGCTAATCTAAACATTGAAGTACGAGGGCAAAAACTAGAGCAGGTGAAACAGTTTACGTATCTCGGAAGTATTTTTGATCAACACAGTCAAAGCAGCATGGACGTAAGGAGAAGAATTGCGCTAAGCAAAGAGACATTCACAAGGACGATGGAGTCAATGACAGGGACGTTGGGTAAGGATGTTAAGAAAAGACTATTTAAAACTTTTGATATGGATCGTAGTTATTTACGGCGCGGAAGTATGGTCACTGAAGCAGGATGACGGAAGTAGATTAGAGTCTTCTGCAATTAGGGCGTGGAGAAGAATGGAGAAGGTGAAATGGACCGAGAGGAAAACAAATGAGGAAGCGCTAGGCATGGTGGGCGAGGAGAGGTGTTTGTTGGGGGAGATATTTTGGAAGCAGGAAAAATGGATGAAGGGCATATTGGTCGGTAGTGGGATGTTGGAGACTAGATGACGAGGAACTTTATGTAGAGTAGGTTGCTGGATTGTGTTTATTTAGTCGTATGTGTGTGTCTCAAAATGTATATTTGCTAGTCTATCCAAATGTACATTTGAATATACATGGCCACAAATAAATGAAAAATTCCTATGCATTGCTAAATTCAAAAAGAAGGTACAGGGCATGAGATATGCAATAATCTTGAATGGAAAATTAGAAAATATCGGTGTTTGCTTAGCTGTTGATTAATTTCATGCAAGTCACATAAATTATAGCTTGAGGTATCTAAGTACTGCTTAAAAATATTAATCGGAGTTTAATGCAAGGCAACCCTAAAATTAAATGCATTAAATCTATTACACTAGGTGTTGCGGCTTACAGAATTATATTCATGTAGATATAAATGGATAATTGCTATCCTTCGGAATCCACTCAAAAATCCCAAACTTCAATTCCCAGAAGCTGGTTTTTGTGAGCGATGTAAGAAGTCAGGCTATTTTTTATCGTTCCTAAGTGAAATTTGCAGGTGACCTAGTCCTTGGGGACTGATGCAGTTTTTCTTTGAAATGCTCGCCATTTTTTAATTTTTTCCTCTTACCAAGGCCTTGAATGAGCATTTTGATTTTATTTTTCATGTCAAAGCAACAGCAGAAAAATCTTTCTCTTTTTCGTTTATTAGAAATAAAAGGCTACATACGAGCTTTAAAAATTCACCATTGCATTCACCTCGCTCCGAATCACATTTGTTCATTATTTTAATTAACTTTGTGTTTCTCCAAGATTTTTCTTGAGACGATTACGCTTTATTTTTTCCCACCATTACGTGCTTTTATTCCAGTTTAACTTCTGAGTCTATGTTAATCACGTTTGTCTGATTTTCAATTGTAATGCCAATGAACGGACTATAAAGAGGAGTGATAAAATCAAAAATTTCAGAAAAAAGTGCATAACAAATGCCGCTACCTTTAGACACATTTCACAAGAAAGAGGGACCAGGTATTAAGGATTTTCATTTTGAAGAATACTTGATCTTTAGTTCTAATCTTAAGGTGTTTTTCTGACTCTCTCTTTCATTTAGGTACTATAGTAGAATATTAATTTAAAATATTTCCTTTTTAATTTGAGCCACTTTTTACATTATAGTTTAACTTAAATAGCCATAAAAAAAAATTAAGCAATAATAAATTTTAAGCTGAATTGTCTTTTTCTTTTATCTCGGCATTTGCACATATTAAATTAAATAGAATTCATAAAAAAGAGGCACAATGCAAAATTATATAATTATAGATCAATTCATTGCCACATTTTAACTTTAAAATCAACCTTCCTTGTTAATAGTAATATTTAATGAAAAATATTAGATACACTTGAATACTAAGGTTAAAACGTCCAGAATGGCTTACAATGTACTTATCACTTACAAAATCTGTTACATTTTCGATGGTCTGAGAAGTTGCTCGATTTAGTGATCCTTTAACTGCATGTTTGCGTCATTTTTACGAAAAGAATGGGCAGTACAATTTTAGAGGCCATAGTTTTAGAGGAAGAAGGAATGTTTGGAAGATATCTAGCGTCACTTTTACCCAATTTTAACGAATCATCCCACGGATCCGAAGCTTACCATTCAATCTTCCTAGTAGAGCATTTAAACGCTAATTGCTTTTAACGCGATACGCATTAAACACTCGCCAACAGAAACCCGATCACAAGCCAGACATAAATGTGGGCTATGGGCTTGGAAATTCTGCACTACCCACCACAATAATCCAATCCCTTTCCAATTCCGCCTATCATCTTGTCCATCAAATTTTAATTGAAGGTGGAGTTAGTTCAAATATTCAAACTACCCCTAACATGAAAAAGGAACCATGTACGAGGATAAGTGGAAATTTTGTTTACTAAAAGATCAACTTTAGCAATATTATTTTAATATGGTATCAATAGGTAGGATTTTTGTTTATTTTTGTTATTATGAACGTGATTACAGCTGACACTGCTAGCAAATACTTGAAAGGTGTAGTCCAAAATTTATGTCATTTAAGTCCTGAATGGAGTTTATAATTAGTGAGTGGGATTTCCGGCCCTGAATCCAGGTATTAATCCACAATTCTCCCAATATCGTGTGCTAAGTACTCTCAGAAAAATGCTGAAATATATCGGGAAGAATTCCACAAAGAGTAGGAGCGTTTTGTGTTCTATAATTATATTTTCTTTGTCGTTGTAATAAATTATTATTTCAGGAGCCAATTTTATTCTTCTTTTTAAAAACATATTTTTAAAATGTTGTGTTTATTTTTTCATCAGGACAAAGTAATTTTTTTCTCAATTTTTCAATATTAATCAATCAAGTAAACAATGCTTTTGCATCTGGTTGCAATACCTCTTGTGCAAATAGCGTAACTCTAAATTTTGTTTAATTCTAATATCAAAATAAATTTGTTTGGCGGATTCTTAAGGATAGTAGTATTTTAGTTTTAGGAGAAATTCAACAATATATGGAATTGCTACTCTAAATTTTAGATCCATATTCCTCTGAATAAGCAGTTTTGCCAACGGTATTCCAGATGAGAGCAATCACAGCATCATTGTGCATGTTACTTCTAAAAGTTATCCCCATGAACTCAGACGAATATATGATTGGGTTCATGAACGTAAAAGGCTATGGCCCAACGGCTGCAAAGAGCCTCTTCAGGGGGAATGCGACGCGTCGCTACAAAGCGAGTGATACAATAAGCGTAGTCTGCAGAGAGAGAAAGAGAGAGAGGTTATTTTTGCATCGCAGTCATTAGATTTGCTCCATTTAAAGTTAGTTAGTCATCTGATTTATATTAGTAGGTCAGCCTTAAATTTGGGAGTATTTATTATTTTACTCCCTCAATTTTCGTGAATACACTTTGTTGCTAAATAGCTCCGCAATATTCTCTCTTCGTAACTACGTAAAATTCACTATTGGAAAAAAGTAGTTTTTACAATTCTTTTAATGCCTGATGGCACCCGTGCATGATGGGTGCTGTTATGAGGTTTTTATTACACTTCCACAAAGGTATAATTGAAAAAATGTGAAATATTCATTTACTTCTCTAATTGGTTTTTCGTTTTCCCTCTTGAATCTTATTATGACCAAATTACAAATGTTTTGCTCGCATATAACTATTTAATTTCGTTCAATTGTACATACAATGAGAATATGGGTTCGAAATGAAATGGTTTGCTCAAGAAAAGATTTAAAAAAATCTGTTTAGCAGTAGCAAAACTTCGATTGTGTAAAACAAACTTTAGACTCATTTAAATGGCAATTTATGTCCATTTACAAATCTCCATTTATTTTTCCGTTGTGATAACTAGTTATAATAAATTAATCACATTGAAGTAACTTGGTTCTTCCAAGGCAAGTTTGATTATAATACTTAGGACTTGTGTGCCACGTGACATTGTCTATCTCCACATTTAAGTCTTAATAATAATAAAAAAAATAATAATAATAATAATAATAATAATAATAATAATAATAATAATAATAATAATAATAATAATAATAATAATAATAATAATAATAATAATAATAATAATAATAATAATAATAATAATAATAATAATAATAATAATAATAATAATAATAATAATAATAATAATAATAATAATAATAATAATAATAATGTGTAAGGCAGGGTTGCCCATTATCACTGTTGCTGTTCAACCTGTATGCAGAGGAAATGATTAAAGAGGCATGGGAAGAACTGGAGGTAGGAATGAAGGTGGGCGGGGAATTCATAAAATCAGTTAGGTTTGCTGATGACCAAGCTTTAGTTTGTCAGTCAGCCAAGGGGCTGCAAGCATTGCTGAATGAATTGGAAATTCAGTGCGACAGGTATGGAATGAGAATCAATATCAATAAAAATAAAGGATATGCGATTTTCTAGAAAGAAAAAGGCTAAGCTTAACATTAAAGTAGGAGGGCAAAAACTAGAGCAGGTAGAACAGTTTACAAATATCGGTAGTGTTTTGGACCAACACGGTCAAAGTAGTAGGGACCTAAGTAGAAAAATTGCGCTAGGCAAAGAGGCTTTCACAAGGAGGTAGGAGTTAATGACGGGGACGTTGAGTAAGGATGTTAAGAAAAGACTCGTAAAAACTTTGATATGGAGCGTAGCTATGTACCGTGCGGAAACGTGGTCATTGAAGCAGGAGGATAGACGTAGATTGGAGGCTTTTGAAATGTGGGTGTGGAGAAGAATGGAGAAGGTGAAATGGACAGAGAAGAAAACAAATGAGGAAGTACTTGGTATGGTGGGCGAAGAGAGGGGTTTGTTGGGAGCAATCCTATGGAGGCAGGAAAAGTTGATGAAGGGGGTGTTGACCGGCAGTGGGATGTTGAAGACTGTGATAGAGGGTAGAATGTTGGGCAAAAGAGGAAAGGGAAGGAATAGGATAGGGATGTTGGACGGGATGAAGGGAGGAAGAAAGTACTCAGAGATGAAGAGGGACCTGATATAGAGTAGGATGATGGATTTTTTGTTTTGTTAGGAGTAATAAAATATTTCTTTGGTAGTTGTGTCCATTCAAAAACCTACCTTAACCGGTAGATTACCTTTAAAAAAAATAATAATAATGCAGGTAATGCTGGTGCCATATAATGCACCTCCACACATTTACGATATTTCCGTTTTACAGCAGTCATATTCAAAGGTAATCGGAGACGACAAGTTATTAATGGTCTTTTCTACAATCACTCGAAAAATTCGTGTAGTTTTAGTGTTCAGTTTCAGATGGCATTAAAATATTTATTCTTTGAAATGCCTTTTATTATTCCTTTAAATACTTATTATTTATTAAAAATTCGGGTTTATTGATTTATTCATATGCATGATATCGTTAAATAAGTTAAAAACCTTTCCGTTTACTAAATGAATTTGAAAAACTAGTCGCATACTATTTACTAAAAACTATACAGTAATATTTGATAGATATTATGAAGTTCAAGAAGGTTTGATAAGCCAAGGAGTTGTAGTATACTGGAAGACAATTGATGGGAAACTAAAGTTGTCATAATTACGAAACTTGGAAGAAACTGCATGAATTATTTGAGTGTATTCCATTGTTTCAGATAAATACAGGGATCGTCCGGAAAATAAGTGTACTGAGCTCAGGAAAAAAAATTTATTACACTTTTACATATCTTAAGCTAATATTCCTCAATATATATATATATATATATATATATATATATATATATATATATATATATATATATATATATATATATATATATATACATATATACTCATATATACAGAAACAGATATAAGGAAAAGGGATAGGAACACATATAAAGGACGAACACAATAGATGTATATATACACACTCTCATATATATATATATATACAGGGATCGTCCGGAAAATAAGTGTACTGAGCTCAGGAAAAAAAAATTATTACACTTTTACATATATTAAGCTAATATTCCTCAAAATAGGACCCTTGTGAGTCGATACACTTGTTCCAGCGGCGTTCCCATTCCTGGAACGCTCCCGCGAAGGCATCATCGGGAACCTCTCGAAGACTTGTCGTCGACCTCTTCTCTGCCCTCCACGAACATCTTGTGTCACCGAAAGATCATGTTTCTGGACATGGCTTACTCCCCGTAAGCCTGGTTAATCATACCGACAGTTTCGGTAGACGATTTCCCAAGCTTTACCGCAAATTTGATGGAATAACGCTGCTTCGGCATCGCGTTCCGTGACGTGGGTCGAGCGTGGAGGTTCGCGTTAACAGAGCTCCTCACTACACCACAGCTCAGAGCCGACTGCCTTTTTCAGCGTCGCTTGCCAACATACCCCCCTCCAATCGCAGCCCGCCAGAGCGGTGCTGGGCGCGCCTGGAGCGGCGCGCCCAGCCCAGGAGTCAGTACACTTATTTTCCGGACGAACCCTGTAGATGTATCTATATTAAACTAATGCTCAAGGTTTGAAATTAAATGTCAGAAATGAACTTAAATGATGGAAATTCTATGTTAGTTTATTCATATCCTTATTGACAGTATCTCGAAAAATTTTAATTTTAAACTGTCATGCTTTGATTGTCCTATAAGGGGAACTTAAGAATTAGGTATTTTACATCCCCATACGATCAAAGCGTTTGCCTTTCTCCAGGAATTTACCATGATAAACTGTAAGGTCGTGCAAAAGGGAGTCGTCATTAAAAGACGAAGTAAAAGAGTTCTTAAGCGGTTATGCATCGTTCGCTGGAGGTGATCGTCATTTGCTCAAGACTGTTGAAAACAATGGTGGAGGAGCCGAATATAGTCAAAGTCAGGACATCTCCTGGCACACTAAATGGAAGGAGGAAGGGCACATGGCAAGGGTCTCTGATAAGTTTCACATTCTCTGAAATGAATTTCCTGTTGATGCAGTTTAAACCAACGTTGTGCTTCACTAAGGCAGCTATACTTCTCTACGAGTGAATAGCCATTCAAAAGGTTCCTTGGGTGACAGAAACAAATCTCTGCATCATTTCTTTTCATATCAAATAATATGAGACCCTCTTATATAAAAAATATATTTTCTTGACTATTATTTTACTGTTGTTAGTACACATGGCCGTGGAAAAGAGGTTTTCTTTTTCTCGCTAATTAAAATCCTATTTTATGAATTACTATTTTAGACCTCTTCCCCGAGTGGCAAAACCTATTCGGGGAGGAAGGGCCTGCGTTTTTTTTATTAAGGATAAAGATGATTGATATGGTTTGTTGAGCTGGTGAGTAGTTAGGTCTGAATCTTGATTAAAATGAAGACCACATAATTGCAGAAAATGGATTTATAACATTAACAATAGCATATCTACCAATAAAATAAGAATGAGCTCATAAAAAACAATCTGTGATGAAGATATAGTTTTGCATTGTTGAAATGCAATAGAATTTAATATCTAAAATTAGCAAGAAGTGTTTCTCCAAAAAAATTACCCTCCATTAGCTAACATTAAATAATGGGAATTTAAAAACGAAACACATAAAAAACCTATGTTAAAGCTAAAATATGTGCGCTAAATATTTCTAAGAAATATTTTTGATGAATAACTGACGAAAACTTGCATCATGAATTTGAGAAACTCATATAAATGTGCAGATCATACTACTATCTAATAATCTTTAACATATTTTTAATCAAAACATTTAAAATTAAGGTTGATTACCTGATATATACTTATTTAAACCTAAATTTTAGGGTGACAACCACGAAAACCCACAACTTGCACATCACTTATTTCCTTCAAACGTTAAAAATAAAAAGAAGATCTTATCCACCTCTTGTTTTAAGTTATGTCTGCTCTTAAATTACATGCCGTGACTTTTAGGGTGACTAATTCATTCTAGGAAGTAGTGCTCGCCTTAGTGACTCAATAACTTTCCACCCAAACAGTTCCATGCTAACTTTGGGGGCATAATTTTCGGAGAGGAGAGAAAGAAGTGGCAACCTCTTGGTTCAGTACTCGGCATACTTTTCCTATTGCGGCCCACGGGAGGAAATGCTCAACGCGCCCAGGCTTTTGTCCTCTCTCACATAGCAGTATTCCTTTTGGAAGTCCTTCTGACGGATGAATAGTGCAGCTAGAGAACTTGTGACTCTATGACTTCGAGGCAGGGTCAGATACTCAGTCCCGTAAATCGACTTCACCCGTTGTAAAGCGGTTTTCGTCGTCGAGAAGCGGCAACAGGAAGAGAAACAGGCTCATGCGTTAATCTCCAACGTGAAATGAATGACTGAGTGCACTCCGTGGAACAGCTGGAAGCCCTTAAGCACTTCTTTTCCTTAGACCCGATGGAAGAAAAACCTCGCGAGTCTTAATCGCCTAAGCAGTGAAGCAAAATTTTCTGGAGTATAAATGAGTATAATGTCTTTCTCTTCCCGTCTCACTCCAATGAGCAAATAAATTCTCCCTGTAATTACTTAACTTGAAAAGTTTTCAAGTTTAACCTTTAGTTTAAATGATGAATGGTGGATACATTGAAACTCTTAGCTCAATGATTTACAGCAATATTTTTAAAAAGTTTATAAAATTATAAAATAATTAAAAGCATGGGTTCAGCATTTTTTTAACTACTCTCAATGAAATGCCTCATTTTGAATCTAACATGTAAAATTTACATTAATAAATGCATATTATAACCTATCTCATTTCCGCATATCTAATTTCGATCGTTTTTGACGAAATGAAATGAGATAAATATAAAATATACCACATGATTGAATGTATGCCGATGTTGTTGATAAATAAGAATGCACCAGAAATATGACCGCATTTTGAAGTTTGCAATTTTAATATCTGCCAATGTAAAACAATGGTAAATCAAATCAAGAAGCAGCTACGACTGCAAAAAGTTTGAACATCAAGCAAAGGATAGCTCAAACTAAGATGAGGGAACTTCTTTAAGCTTCAACAAGAAGAAGGAACTACTATGTTTAAAGAACGTGAGGATGTAAGCTAAAGAAGTTTTCAACACGTTCTGGAGGAGTACGGCGCTCAACGGATAAGAGACCAGAAACATTGAAAATGTGGGTCAACGAAGAATCGAACCTTTTGAAACGTTGAGGAGAATACTGAAGATTAAATATACAGACAAAGTGAGGAAGTATAAAGTATACAAAAGATTAGAAGAGGAGGATCGAATGGAGCAATTTACGAACTAGATAGATTGGACACACATTGAGTCACAATGAATTAGTAGAAACACAATAAAAGGGAAGACCCCATGAGGAAAACTAAGAGATAAATACTACAAAAATCTAGCAGGGGGTGGGTGAATTAACACTAAATATAGACAAATATAGGGCTGCTTTAAATCAATATTAGAAATCTAAATATGATGATGATGATGATAGCCTTGAGTGTTTATTAGTACTGAATCAGTATTTTCTTATTAGAGCTCTCGTTTTTATATGAAAATGAGATGCAACTGTGATTTACACTTGTTTTTTCGTTTGAATCTCCTAGCACCTTTTTAGGATTAGTACCATTTTGAAGTGTTTTTAAGCAAAATGTTGAAATAACCTGGAGTTATCATGAATAGTGACGTTTGAAGAATTTGAGACGGTAAACTTTTAAGATTCAAATATCTGCAGAGTGAAAAAATGTCAACATACATTCTCAAGCTTTTTCTCCATTTAGTTGAGAACTAAATGTTTCAGCAGGCCCTTTTGTCATGAACTATGTCAGAATGTGTATTTTGCAAACATTTAAGCCAGCCTAACGCAGTCGGATCCATTGATACTCATCTTTTCAGTTCAAAACAAAAGCTAGTGCGAAAGAATTACTGTAGATATTTTTAGGTTGTCACACCATGTATTATTAAGCCACAGTTATTTTAAAGCAGTTGAGCGTACTTAGAATAACTGGAAATACTACCGTTGCGATTCAGAGGGCCGGGAATAGATCTCATCAGTACCTACAGCAGATTCGAGATAAGTTTCTCTTAGTAAAGATTTTAATTCATAAATTTACTTTTATTTTTCCCACGTTGTGGTCAGATAAATTTAGTTATGAGATAAAATTCTCTGAAAGAGAATAATTTACTAATTTTGCAATAAATTTCTTTCTATACCGACATAAGGTTAATGAGAGAAAAAATATTTTAAAAATAATTTCGATTGAACAAAGCTCTCACGCTATCATTGTACTGTTGAAAACTCTCAACTTTCTTCATTTAAATCTTTGAAAAAAATATAATTTTCTGAATAGCTTCTGGAAAATACTTGGCAAAATGTGCCAAGAGAGCATGTCATGCCCATGCAAGCAAGGCTCGTAAGGCGTGCCATCACTCTTCTGTCCTAGGGTTTTTTCGGCGTCCACGCATCAAGCCTTTTGTCAAGAAGTCTTCCTAGAACGAATCACTTCAACGGAAACAATAAATGCTAAGCAAATTCGAAATACACTTTTAAATGCAAACAAGTCCATGGTAAGACCGTACATGTCAGTGATTAAACATAGAAAATAATCTAACGAAAGGTTTTTTGAAACCGCATGTATGTATTTATACCTTGAAATGCTTACATGCTAGTATTACGCTATAGGTTCGCGATTATGATTAGGTCAAGGGCTATAGAGTACTGCTTATGACTTATGACATACGAGATAAAAATGTTTTCCTCTATTATTTTCCTCAAAAACATTCATGAGGCACCTTCTTAAATGAGTTTTGGTAAAGTTAACAGTTTCAGGATGAGGGTAAAAAATAACAAAAACTTTACACTTCTGCGTACTTTTAATGCCCTACAACCATGGTTTCGCTGCTGCTCATCATCATCAGGTGACATTATTGCAACATCTGGCACATTCTACAGTGATATTATCGTTTTATGTATTGCAATGACTTCTTCTTTCAGAGGTGTCGTCTCACTAATTTAGGAGTTCTAATGTGGGATAATGGGTTCATTAAGATCTCATTTTGTCTTTAGAGGTAAAAATATTCAAATGAGCTACTATCAAGGTGGGTAATAAGTAAGCACTAAAAATATGAAATTAATTGTTTTTTCACCCCGATTCTCCAAATTAAATTCTACTTGTAATACATATGATTCTATTTTACAGCAATCAATAAAGTAGATAATTTTTGATAAAACGTCTTAGAAATAATTTATTTGTCATTTACGTAATCTTTGAGGTGAATAATGGTACATATTATGTATCCGTTCAAATATGAGTGTATTTAAAATATCAAGCTCACAAATTTTAAAAAATTGCAACGGTTATGAGTAAATTTTAGTTATGTTTTTTATATTCGATGCAGTGAGTAATTTCCTCTCATCAGTAAACTCCGGTGTTTCGTTCCTCAATAATTCTGGGCCATCGAACGCTTCAGTCAGCCTAGATAAACATTACATTTCAATAGGGGTTTAAAAATGTCGAGTATCGGTTGTTTTACTTTACTAATAACGTATTTATGCCATTTAATTCCTTTTGAATGTCATTTAATTATTGGTGATGACACATATCACATTTATTCTATGTTTATTTGGGAATATTTTGCATTTTGGCTATCAACCTTTAGTCGCTTCTCACAGCTCGGAGAGTCAATTCGAGGCCATCATTAATCCTGTTAATGATTGGCCTTGCTTTTGAACTGGATGTCTCTTATAGGACGCCTCACTTGTAAGTGGAAGGTTTAGTTGCAATCCGGCCTTGACAAAAAGAGTGATTTCAATGTATTGAGGTTAGTTTTATTAAAATAAATAATATATTTCTACAACGTTTTTAATCAAAGGTCAAATTTTTAGAGTATAATACGAAATTACGAGACAAAAGTTTCCGCTTCTAGGCAAAAATACATAAGAAGAAACCGCAAAAGATAAAAACTCACGATATATTTTTGAGGTTAACGAAAATCCTGATGCATAATTTATAAAGCTATTGAGTGTGAATTAATTCTAATGCACAACTTTAATTGCAGAGCCTTATTAGTATATGAAAGTTCTATTTGTTTTACTGAATATTATATAGTATGGATAATGAAAACATAGCAATTCCACAATAATATTTTTGGCCTAGCATGGTTTCGCTACAATTTAGGCTATGATGATTCAATACAGTTGTGAATCCATGGTCAGCATGTTATCTGTAGATTTTTATTATTAATTGAACAATGAAATTCCACCGAGTCACGGCGACCACAGTGTCATATGGTATAGTATCTAACCCCCCCTCCTATATGACCAGGTCATAGGTTGTGATAGTCTATGGAGAGGAATTCAAAAAATGCATTTAAATATTTTTGTCGCTATCAATACAAACGTAAACAAAATATTTTACGGCATAAATTCATTTTCACCGCTTAATTTTACCAAGATTTTCGTAGGGCGATTAAATAATTATAGACCAGAAAATTCTTCATAATATGCAAACATATTCCGGCAAAACAATTTTCCTTGTGAATTCGTTGATCTTGTTAATTTTAGGCTGGCACTCTAACAACGAAACCAATTTAGAGATGATAGTGATCAACTGCAATATTCTCATTATGTATGCCTTAGGGAAACCCTTACAAAATACTCCATCATGACAGTGTATACTCGAGTAGGAATTCGAAACAAAATATTTTCTCAAAATGATTTATAGTGCATACCGGAGCACGCTTCATCATCCATCATTGTGAACTAGTAATGATAACATAGAGCACTTAAAATACCATACTCCACTGAAATAAACGTAGATACGATGAATTTTGCCTTATATTGTAGGAAAAATTCACAAAATCTCAACTAAAATCAGAACATTTTATGTTATTCAAAAACTATTTTTCTATCAAAAAAATTTGAATGCCAAAATCTCAGATATTAACAATATTTTACAGTTTAATTTCATTAATACAAATAAATGTATGTATAGTGAATAGTCACTCATTTTGGAGTAAAAAAGGAGAATCCTTGGAAGAAGGACTTCCACATCTACTACAATAACAGTGATTATTTAATCAGTTTCACCCAGTAGCCGAGCCCTTTACTCTTTGAATCAAGACAGCCAATATTTTAACATAACTAAATATGCCTATGCAAATGTATTGACATATAATTGCATAATAATATATTAATAATGATAGCAATTGTGATATTATTATTCTTTCTCGTAAGTATAACCTCAGTGACGTGGAAGTTGAAGTTTGCTCATCACTCAAGTAGCTCTATGTACATCTGACACGATTTAGATCTGCAAAATCCACGTATGGTAGGTTTCAGGGGGTCGTTAAGGAAATTTTGCTTGGTACCTGTTGTATTGATTAATACTGTTCTCCGCTTGACTATTTCAATGCCATTGTTTTTTTAGTCCTAATTTTTCTATGCTATCGATTAGATTCTTTGGGATAACCTGTTACTGAAGTAACTATTGGTAAAATCTCTTCCCTTCTTACTTCCCGATAGTGTTTTAACCATTGTGTATAGCGCACCAATTCCACCCATCCTCTTCAAACTTTCCATATCGTCTCCCTGCGTTTTCCGCCATGCTACTTTTTCTTTATTTGTTTCCCGTCTCAATTTATTATTTATTTGTACTTACTTCAGCCATACTCTGCGTTTTCAGTCTTCCATTTTCTTCTCTCATATGTTTTTGTTATCATATCACCCGTGATTCATGGTTTCCTTGCCTTTTTTCCATAAGCGGTTCCTACAGTTTCTTTAGCTTCTTTTCTTCAATGTCCCTTTTTTATGTTTTTCCAATTGTCTTCAAAAGTACTCAGCTCTTTACATTCATCCATGATTTTGTCTACAGCCTGCTGATACGCCAACACATTTAATGCTTCTACATTCCATTTTATAACCCACCGCCCTTGCCTTATCTTTTTGAAACGGACGCCACACTACATTACAGCCATATTGTGGAAAGACTCCGCATCCGCACCCGGGATGCTATGCGAATTGATCCCACTGCTCCTGAACCTGTGACTAAATATAATTTAATCTGACACTTTTCTGAGTCACTTGGCACTTTTCATGTATACCTGCGCCTTTGTGGTGTCTCAACCAAATGTTATTGATGACTAACCCCTTTCTCCTGCAGAACTCAATTCCTTTCTCCCCGCGGCGATTGCCCCTCCCTAAACTATAGTTCACCACCTCATCGCCATCTCTTCCTTCACCTACCGTCGCATTCCAATCCCCCATCACTATTAAATGATTCCCTGCAGCAAAACACGTGATTGTATCCGCTTACTGATCCTATATCCTATCGACCTCTTCCTCCTTACGGTTGCTCGGTTGCATATGTACCTTAGCAATGACCAAGTTCGTCGGTTCTGCTTTTATCTCTACCAGTAATATTAAACCGTTGCTTGCTCTACATTTACTGCGCATCTTATTATGGCAACCTCTCGTTGGCTCTCATCCCCGCCGCTGTACAGGGTCCGTAAATTAAGTATCGGGACTGGTTCCAAAAATCAAGATTTATTGCAGTTATCAATACAATTATATAATAATCTTCAAAATTTATTCCTCCTGCATCGATACCCTTATTTTGACGCGTATGCCACTCGTAAAAAACACGTTGTAAGTCGGTTTCCGGAATACTGTTGAGAGCCTTTGTCGTCGCCGCTTGAACCACTTCGATGAGGTCGAACCGATATCTTTTGAGCTTACTTTTTATTCACGGAAACAAGAAAAGGTCAGGTGGAGCCAAGTCGGGGCAGTAGGGGGGGTGAGGTACCGTTGCACGGCGCGTTGTAATGGTGAAGTTTCCAATTCTTCGCAATAACTGGTCGCACGCACGTTACGCGATTTCGCAGGCGTGTCAGTACTTGCACGTAAAATGCAGCATTTACGGTCGGTTTAGTAGGCACAAACTCATTGTGAACAATGTCACGTCGGTCGAAAAACACAATCAGCATGGTTTTGATTTTGCATTTGGACATCCGAGCGTTTTTCGGACGTGGGGACCCCTGCGTGCGCCACTCCAAACTTCGACGTTTTTTTCCGGGTATTACTGGAACACCCACGTTTCATCGCCGGTAATAACTTCGTCGAGAAAACCTTCATCTTCCTTGATGCAGTCCAAAATTTCTTGCGATATTTCCACCCGCGACAGTTTTTGTTCCTCGCTCAAGACTTTCGGCACCAGCTTCGCGCCCACTTTCCTCATCGCAAGATCGTTTGTTACAATCGTGTGGACGGTTCCGACTTAAAGACCGGTCTCCTCAATGATAAGGGTGATGGTTAAATGCCTGTCGGAGTCCCAAACCTTTTTCACCATGGCTACCTGAGTATCGGTTCGAGTGATCGTCGGGCGTCCGTCTTTGACGGGCTCCCGGCCTGCTTTTAACATTTTTGTCACTCAAAAACTCTAATGCGGCTTAAGGCATCATCCCCATAAGCCTGTTTAATGAGTTCAAGGGTTTCCAACGCGGATTTCTCGAGTTTAACGCAAAACTTCACAGCGTACCGTTGCTCGACGATGCGTTCCATGCTGCGCGATGAAACCACAAACAATCACGCGCCACAAAAATCCACCTCCTGTCTCACTTCTTGGAGGCGACTGAACTAAAGTGCGCCTGAGTGGTGGGGGAACCCTCTATCCAACCGACTGGTCGGGTCCCTATCCACCTCTCCGTTGAGGCTACAGGGAACCGGTCTCGATACCTATTGTGCGAACCCTGTTTATTATTCTTTAACTATCACTCCAGTAATCCGCGCTACCCTTCCATCTCACCTCGTTCAAACTTAAAATATCCCTATTTCTTCTTTCCAATACTCGCTCAATATTCCCTAATTTTCCAGTTCTCAACACTGTCCGAACATTCCAAGCTCCTATTATCATTGTTCTCGCCAGGACAGCTCTAACACCACGTCAAGGTTGTAGTCAGGGATATGCATACACACAAGAATTGGGTTTCAAAGAGCCAAGGTAAATGGAGAAGAAATCAGCCTTCCCAGGTTTGCAGATAACATCGCAGGAGTGGCGGAAACGCGAGAGGACCTGTAAGGAGCTCTTAAGTGCTATGGATCAAGTACTGGGGGATCATAGTATAAAAATCAACAAGAAGAAAGCTAAAATCCATGAGTGAGGAGAGAGAAGCTGAATGTAGATGTCACGAATCGAGGGGTGAAACTAGAGCAAGTGGAATCCGTCATCTAGTTAGCTGACACATAGCATGGGATAGTATAGTTTGACCGACATCAGGCGAATAATTGCCCAAGCTAAGAACACATTCACGAAGAAGAGGCAATTACTATGTTCAAAGAACCCAAGACTGAAAACAAGGAAGCAATTCATCAATATTTTCGTGTGGAGCATCGAACTCTATAGATTCGAGACTTTGAATAGTGGAAAAGTGCAACCGCGAAGAATAGAAGCCTTTGACACATGGTGCTGGATGAGAAAGCTGAATATTAAATGGACAGACAATGTAACGAACAAGGAAGTATTCAGAAGAGCAGATGAGGATTGGACGATATGGAGAACTCTACGGCAAAGAAGAAATAGATGAATTGGATACACATTGAGGAGCAATGGATTGATTATAAATATAAAAGTAGGAAAAATAGAAGGGAACATTCCACTAGGAAGGCCAAGAGACATGTAAATAGGACAAATTAAGGACGTAGAACAGAGAAAGTATCAAGGATTGAGGGTTTTGACATTAAATAGAATAGAAGGGAGGGCTTCAGTAAACCAATGGTAGGATTGAGATATAGAGTATATATATATATATATATATATATATATATATATATATATATATATATATATATATATATATATATCCCGGTCAAGGAAATATTTTTAAGTTCGTGATTTGCCTGAGCCCGCCTTTCACACCTCTCCCATATTCGTCCTTTATAAATGTTGCTATCCATTTTCCTTTCATCTATTTCCTTGTGAATGAATGTATAAATAAATAAATATATGTGTATGTGTGTATATATATATTATATATATATATATATATATATATATATATATATATATATATATATATATATATATATATATATGAATTGATTTAACTGTTGTTCTGCAGCTCACACTATCAATTCCTTTTCCTGTTATTGCTTGAGTAAGGGTACCTCAATCTCTTAGTATTCACGTGTTTCTCTGTCTTTCATAAGTCTCACCAAGTCTTCTGAAGAGGGTAAAAGCACCCTTGTCATCCTTTCCAACCTCTCCTCATCTCATAATTCTCACTCCTCACTGCTAGGGTGCGTTATACCCTCGTCTAACGTAAGCATTCACACAGAGACAGAGGATCCTTAAGATAGAAGACAGCTAGGTTATACCGTACGCAGCCGTATGTGATGCATTAGAAAAATAATTTAATATCATGCATTACTAATTATAATATGCAATGCCAATTACTTTTAATTCCTCATTCCATAATAAATATATCAAACGCTATTCGTTTATATACTGTCTACCGAGTATTTAAAATAATGATAAATTATTTTCTTTTGAGTGATTTATTAAACATTTATAGTTATTTGAGCATATATTTGCTGCAGAATAAATAAAATTGTCTAATAGTGCTGATAACCGGGTAAATTATCCCTATTCTTCCTATTTATAGTAATACTGATAATTTTAATTGCTAGTCATTTTTATAGATTTTTCTAGTTCGCTTAGCTTAATATTAATAAAAATATGGTCGTAGAAGAAAGATTCTTAACCAATTATCTCCCTTGTTAGTAATAACATAAGAGATATACGAGTGGAATTAATATTATTTTATTAAAATTGTGTTTGTTAGATAGGTTTTCTAGACCAAATCGGAGCCATTTGAATATATTTTTTAACTGTTGTGGTAAAATAACATGATTTTTGTTTTTAATCCATCATTTTTACTGTGAAATCTATTTGAAATATGCATTTATAAAAATAATAATCAGGACCTATTAAATTTTTGGACCAAAGCCTATGCTGAACTCGCATGCTGTGATTTATATTTAGAATAATATCTAGATTTTTCAAAATTTCGTGTATTTATTATAGTAGATATTTTACCGCATTACCACATGTGCTGTGAAGATTCAGTTACTACTGTATTTGTTCACAATACTACTCATAATACTGTGAAATAGATATGTGTTTAAAACACTTCCGAAAAGCTCAAAACTCAAAGTGGTTCTCGATGATTTCTTTTAACTATAGCTTTCCTTAGACTTTTACCCACCCTACTCACACATTTGCCTACTGGTCTACTATTCTATACCCAACGAGCAATAAAATTGAAACGGCCCTTGGAGGAGGACGCCCTGACACTTTTCAACGTCTTTCCCGGGATTAGACGTTTTCCTTCAGTGTGTACAAACACAACGGAGCTAATCCCACCTTCCCAGTCAGCATTATCAACCTCCCTATTCCTCCCTTCGCCTCAACCCTTGCAGCTTCCACCTCGATACCTTTGAAAACTATGCCTTGGCCAACCCATCCACTGCCGCCAAAGGAATTCTCCTTCCAAATTTCATCCTTCCCCTCCATCTTTCCCTAGAGAGGTAGGGAGAGGCACAAGAGCCATTATTATCCCCTTCCTATCTCCTCCTTTAGCTTGCCTCATATTTCCCGCCATTCCAGCCTACCTGTCGAGATTTTGAGAGACGTGGCCTTTCGTTCCCATCCGACCTCCAGTCTCCATCCATTTAACATTTCATTCACACAGTTCCATCCCATAACCAAAGAATGGGAGGAGGGATAGGGTTAAAGTTAGCAAACGAAGATCCAACAGGTAACTTTGCAGGAGGGAAATCTTAAATACGAACGCTTTCCGATAGCAGAGAGAGAGAGAGAGCGGGAGATTCCCCTCATCCCCGGATCCCCTTTCATTTTTCGGAGGCGGCCTGAATGCAGGCCTTATTCCCAGGTGGTTCCTCCCAGTAACCCCCTGTACAAGGTCTTCCTCTCAATTTCCTCCAGCGACCGCATCCCCCACCGTACCTTATGTACATCCCACTCCCTCAACCCTTAGAAGCCACCCCGAAATGCCCCTTATTCCTTCTGAGGCAACAAGGGACCCACTCTTTCTACCCTCGAGACGATCCCTCTGGCCGTGAGCTGAGATAGGGAATGAAGTTTCAATGTAAACTCCCTCCGCTTCCAGCTATTTCGTCCCTCTTAGTTGAGAAATATATATGTATATATATATATATATATATACACATATATAATATGCATATAAATCATAATCATCATCATTGGTCGTTCAATTCTAATTGGTTGACTGCAGCCCTCCATCCTACGCCATCTGATACCGGTTGGCTTACTTCCTTTTTTTTGGAATGTACTTTCTTCTTTAGTTATTCCATAACTTTGTCCCCTCGCCTTCCTCTTGGGACTTTTCCCTCTATTTTCCCTTCTATTATATTATTCGCGAAGGCATTGTGCGTCTGGGTGTGGCCAATCCATCTCGTTTCTTTTTTTTCTATGGTGTTCCATGAGGTCTGTTTTTCGTCTATTCTTCTGCATACTCATTAATTTAATATTTTATCCATCTATTTCATCTAAGGAGGATGCTCTTCCAGCACCAAGTTTCGAAGACTTCTAGTCTTTTCTGGTCTCCTTTTCCGATGGTCCATGCTTCTGAGCTTTAGAGTGCTACGCTCATTACAAATATCTTCAGGTATTGTTTCCTCGTCTGCAGCTTTATATTCTTTGAAAATAGCAGCAGTCTTTTCATCGTGAATGCTCTTTATGCTTCAGCTATTCTCCACTTCATGTCTGTGGTAATTCTTCCCTCCCGTATATATATATATATATATATATATATATATATATATATATACATATACGAGTGGTTTCGTATATAAGTGGTTTCTCTGTAATAAAAAAAGATTTTGTAATTCTTGCTGAATATAGGTAAATGCAAGTGCATACCTACTGATAGCTCGTAAGGAAAAATTCAATTAAATATTTTTAAATAGAGTTTAACTATCTTTGAAATTGACCTCCACTGTAATTATTAAAGTTATGAAATATGTACATGTATCAATTGAAGTTTAGGTCTTGATGGTAATCATATGGAGCCCAAGGAATTTACGACTTGGGAAAGGTTAAAAATTTTTAAAATCATTCATAAATATAGTTTTTTGGCTTTTTAATCCGCAAAATACATTTGGGCTACGCAAGCAGTTTTCTCCGTCAGCCTTGAGAAGCTATTTGAAACTTCCACTACTGCTATTCCTGCAAAAATAGACATGCGAGTCGTTATAGCAGTGAGTCATCTTAATGAAACGCTCCAGCAGAAACTAGTCGTCAAGGCCTCTGCTTTCAGGAGTCTGCATACTTCCCAAAATTCTAGATGAATTCTCAGCATAGGACTGTACGCTCACCGTTAATAGAGACAGCCATCAGAAATTAATTGTACCCCAGTGAGTGCTACTTTCCATCTTTCCTGCCCTCAGCATTATTTCTCGACGCCTTCGGTGTGTTAGCTCCCATTTAACCGAGTGACCCAGTTTCCTTCATCCTAGTTCCCCTAAAACTTCTTTTCCATTGCCTCCATTCCTAACCATAGATCTCGTTCCCGGCCATCACTTCTCGAAAACCAGTTCAGCATCTTTATTTTCCACTCGGCCTTATGATTTAAACAAGGGCGTTTGGTCATAAATCCCGGACCACCTTCCTACCTTCTTCCCCACGGCACTCAATGGTACCCGAGTTTCTAGCCCTCCACCTCTCTTCTATCTTCCCTTGCGTCGTGCAAGGGGTAAGAGATAAAAGGCAGGGATGCTCATGGAGGAATGGGAGAAAGAACCACAGTGTAGGGAGAAAGGTAGTGGAGAAAGAATAATGGAGTCCCCTTCTATATCCCCTATGCTATCCCCCCAATTGGCGCGATTGCTCTCGAAGCACATGGTGAACGAAGTATACTATATCTGCAGTAGAGTTGGGTTAGTGGAGGGGAAAGTGAGAGGTGGAGAACAAGGGGAAAATAAAATCTCTTATGCCCAAATGCGCAATATGTTCATTTTTCTTTTAAACAAATGCATGTCAATAATTTGCACGCTTATTACGATATTTTTGGCTAACCATGCTCACAAAAAATAAAACAACAAATTCCTTCGGCGTTGAAGAAAAATTGCCAAGATACGAGGTTTAAGTCTGTAAGTCCGCGAAGAACATCGTCATTTCAAGCACGAGCAAATTTTGGTACTTCGCGATTGCAACTTTATGGAAAATGGCGCGGTTGCACGCGCAATTCCAAATTTTGAGGGAAAAGCGGAATTCTTCAAGTATCTGTGGAAACATATATTCAAAGCGCTTAAGTTAGGCCACAGATTCAAACAAAGAATCGTCAAGAACCACTTATTGAAAGTAAATGGCGGAGTGTAGATGGTTTTTATTGATTATAATACAATTCTAGGTTCCTCTGATATTTCCGTTTATGTACCACTTTGTTTTGAAAAAAGTTGAAACTTATTATTAATCTTGTTAACACTTATGGACCGGATTCGGTGGATTCATTGGCCAAAAGATTCGCGCAGAACGGAAACCAATGGTTTGTTCTCCTGTGTCAAGCGGCAAGGAGTCTGCTAAATACCACGAAGGTGATAGTCAAAGGTTTCATAATGCTCTTGTCTCACAAAAATGTATTGGTTTTATTTTTAGTTACTTCCCTCAACCATAATTTATGCTGTTTATCTTAATAGATACAGGCAACCTGCACCAGAAACGCATTTGTGTTTCTGTTAAAGCGGATTTACTATTTATTATAAGTGAATAGTAGTTTAATTATCATTATAACATTCAGGCTTAAGTTTGGTATGCCTTTTGAGAAACCTTTTTGCTAAATTTTTAGCAATATGTATATTTTTAGGTTTTTATCACTAATTAAACAGCTATCTTTAATGAAAAGAATGTTTTTCCGAATCCGGAAAATCAGAGAAGGAATCCACCGTTTTAAGGCTAACTTGAATCTTGTTTCATCTTTATTTGATCGTAAATTAACTATTTTATAAGAGACCAAAAATGAAAAGCTCGAACCTACCCAAAATCTGAAAAAAACTCCTGGGATAAAATACAAGGAGTCAAGAAGTAGGGAGGTACAAACTGAATCGCATATTTTCTTTCATGATTCTATTCGAGTTTTAATATGTAATTGGGGTCGAAGATTTAAGGGAAGAATTTTGTATCCTGAAATACAAAATACGTAAGCTCAAGTCAATTATCACCATTATCCCTTTGATATTTGAGAGAAATCCCGACAGTTGTTTATCGTCTGTGATTCAGGTCCAAAATTGAGACCTGATTCTCTGCCGGTTGAAATTATTAACTCCTATGCCATTGCCGTTTTTTCATATGCTCTTTTGAAGAAACTTTGAGATGCTGAGGAATTCTAAATGGACACTAAGGGATTCCAAATGGAATGCAAATGTAAATTTTCTCTTAAGATCAGTGTAAAGGTTTTTGCTATATTTTGGCGGTAAATCGACCGTCAGGCGCAGAAGACCTGAGATAAACGGCGCTTCATTAAAACTGAGTAAGGTACTCACACATTATACTTCAAGAAAATTCGTTTCCATTGGATTTATCATTGAAATGTAAGCTAGGAACTCAAGAGTTGAATTTTTTTACAATAATAATCATTAATCCTCAAAAAAATAGAGCCGCAATTAATCAAGGTTAAATGGAAAATAATGTTTAGTTTCATCGATGGAAATTTGTAAAAAAATAATATATTTTTTGCATTTAATGTATATTTTTTATCATCTTATGCCTTCTTTAGTGGAATAATTGGCCATGTAACTGATGAGATTGCCGGTATGAATAAAAAAATTAAATTTTTTAATCATGAATTTATAAATTCTTACATGTGAAATTCCCACCATGCGTATACTGAGAACATTCCATGGAAAAATTTAGTTTTTCCATTATTCTAATTAATGGTATGAATCAAAAAGGCATACGAGTATTTATGCAGTAGCTGTAAGGCTGCAGTTAACAGTGACCTTCGCAAAGCGCCGATTTGCGGAGGGAAAGGATGCGAGTCCTTCCAGTCTATACAAGCGACCGGACAACAGAGTTACTTAAAGACCCTCCGGTTCCGGAAATTCTTTCCGGGAACAAACAAAAAGTCTCCCTCATAAATTTTTCCGAAGGATCTCTTCCGCTTTTTCATTCATATCAACAAAGGAATCCTCAAGCTCTTGAATAACATTCTTGTTTACGCGAGAGAAAACAATTAAGTCATGAACACTCGAAAATTGAATAAAAATATACATCTATGAACAGTTAAATATTTATGCCTATAAATGAGACACGTAAACGGAGGGAAAGTGCAGAGATTTGGAGAAAACCACCAACTCAAATATATCTGAAAAAATAACATTCATTTCAATCTTTTATCCCTTTTTTTTCCTTCTGCAAGAGTAAAGGATGGTTCATATATTCCAACGCTATTGCTCCTTCCTTTTTACGCTCTCGTGTAACTTCCATCGAGTGCATAAACTTCCTTTGCCTTCTTTTCAGCTTAGTTTCACTTCTTCTATTAAAATCATTTCTTGCATGTGGGTATAAATGTTGGGGTATGTTAACAAGCAAACTCGTATGTATGTTTCAACAGGAGTAAATATTCTTTGCGTAGTAAACTTAAAAATATAGCAATATGCTGCTTGGTACAAATTGAGTAGCTTCAGGCGTGATGTGGTGGAAGGCGAGCATAATGAACAAATGATTGTAGCTATTTTCCACTTGATAATATTTCCACTTGTTAAGTGGAAAAGTGCTACGATCAGTTATTCACGCTGCTTGGTGTTTAAAAAGGCAAGAGTAATCAGTTTGTACGAGGATGGGCTGAAAACTAATGCACACATACTTGTAGACCACAAAAAAGACCTTCATAAGCACTCGTGGTGGTATCTGGAAGTAACATTCCCCCTTAACATGTATGAGCAGATTTGAGGTCATTTTATTCGCACAGTGTATTTCGAGGAGCTCAAGTATTGAGACGTGTTCTAGCGCTATGTCAATGCGAGTTAAACAGCGTGCTGCTTTCGAATTTGTGACTGCTGAAAAAGTGACTCCTACTGAGATTCATCGCCGTTTGAAGGCTATTTATGGTGACTATGCTGTTCATACGTCTACTGTTAATCGATGGGTGGTAAATATTCGTGGTTGCAAGCCTGGAAAAGCCATTATTGCTGATGAAATATGCAGCGGACGACTGGTCACTTTCACAGACGATAAAAATCGCAACCTCGTCGAAGATTTGATCCAAAAGTGACTGGCGAATCACCCAAAAGTGTATCGCAAACCATATTTGGAATATCCAAGGAAGAAGTTTGTCGTGTTAAAGGCAGCCTGGTACCAATAATTTTGCAACGTGACAACGCTCGTCCACACATCTCGCGCGCAACTGGAGAGACTCTGCGAAACCTGAAATTTGAACTGATTCCACACCCTCCTATTTCCCCTTAAGGATAATCATTACACCTCGAACTAAGAGGTAAAGGCAACCGTCAAGTCCTAGATTCAAGAAAAGTCGGAAGAGTTTTTTAGCGCCGGAAGGAAAAAACTTGCTATACGTGGGGAGGAATATGTTAGCGTTTTCAGTGATAATGTTGAAAAATAAATATATGATTTTGAAACTTATGAATTGTAATTTAATGTACTATTCACCCCATCTTGCTATCTGTTTTTGTTTGCGTTCGACAAGCATGTGCGTATTACTTTTTACCATACCCTCGTATATAAAACGGGGTGGATTTAAAACCAATATTATGAAATTTAATTACAAATACAGTGATTTAATACAAAGTTAATGAATATCTTATGTTAAGATCAATGAAAACAGCTGAATGAATCATTTTTTGGGTGATTTCTTTAAAATATTTAGCGTGCCATAATTCTATAAAAATATATTTCTCAATAATTACGGCTTTTGAATAAAATCCACATATTTTTCAACAGGTCACATAAATTTTGAATAAGTTATGCCATATTCCTTGTGCATGCGTGCAACCCATATGTTAACCGTCTATATTTTGACGATTTGTATGTATACTAGAAAAACCACGAATGTGTTTCCTCAGGAAAGTGAATTTAAGTTAATCTATGCTCTTGGGTTCGAGTCTTATTTTTTTTGCTCAAGGGTTAATTTAGTGCGTAGATTCATCAGTCGTAAAATAGTGATAATTATTTACATTATATTTATGAATTAATGTATTTTTTTAAATTAGTACTGACTCTAATTATGAGTAATTTCCTGATTAGTTGGTGATAAAATAGTAAATAACACAAACACACTTCAACAATAAATGAAAGGAAAAGGTCATATTTTTCTCTTACGTCTCCTTTCTCAGTTTGATATAGTTTCATTCATTTACTTTTTTCATTGAAAATGTCGAATTTTTGACCCCTTTGTTTCCTTTCCCTATTATTTATATAACATACTCCATCCATCAAATATTTCAATAAATGTCTTCCTTTTTCAACATTTACATTTAAGTTTCTTATTGTATTCTTATTTATTTCAGCAGATGCTTCCGAACATCATCAAAACGCTGCCTGGGGTATTATCACTCCAGACATATGTGCACAAGTCTACCTCTCCAAACTCATTTGATATTCTCAAACACCATACTTCAGTACCACCTTGTGAACATCACAGAATTATTTTAGTGTGACCAATGCTGAATCTCCTATCCTGCGTTCCGCTCTTAAATATCTTCACTTTAATAAAAAGTTTTCCAATAACTGAATTCATTTCTCAAACAACAAACATGCTCATGCTTCGAAAAATACTTTCCAACTACCCGTATTCTCGGAACTGGTGGAATATTGTCTAAGGGATACTTTCTTCCTCTGGAATGGTGATTTCTACGAACAGACAAAAGGAGCAGCAAAAGAATCGTTGTATACCACTGTGGCCAGTGGTAGACAACTTGTACTTGGAGCGATTTGGGATGAATGCGCAAGACAACTATGAGAAGAAACCAATTCTTTGGCTTCAATACGTAGATTACACCTTCTCCTTTTAGCCCCATGGTGAAGAGGAATTGCACAGGTTCCTGGAACAACTTAACGCCTAACACAGAAGCATCCAGTTCACAATGGAGACGGAAAAATTAGGACAAATACCTTTTCTTGACGTCATCGTGCGGAGAAAAAGGCAACGGAAACTTGGAACTCGCCGTCCATTGAAAGTTCACTCATACGTACCGGTACCTCAATGCCAACTCGAATTACCAACCATCTCAAAAGGCCGCTTTGATGTCCACTCTCATGCACTGGGTGTTCCCCTTATCCTACACTGACTCCTTGGAGACGAAACTGTAACACCTGCAAACTGCACTACGCAGAAAGGGATACATTGCCGACATCGTCCTATAAAGGACCCTAAAGTGGAAAAGAACGTCGACTGAACACCCATGACACGGAGAGAAAGAATAGACGCAGCCGAGGGCACGAGTCACCATTCTATATGTCGCGGGGGCCCCCGAAAGATAGACAGGATCCTCACAAAACACGACGTGGTGACAAGGTGACCAAAATGAAAAGCTTCTCACATGGACCAAAAGACAACATCCCCAGGGAGTTATCAGAAGATGTATACACAGTGCTCCTGCAGAGATATGTTTTGGGAAGTAAGGCCTTCCTCTGGTTCAAATTGGAGGAGGAAAGACCAAATTTCTGTTTGAATAGTGGGTGTAGGATCGTTGGTGAGAGTGGTGCTAGTGAATGTATTATTGAGATAACTAAGAGCTTTGGAAATACAGTCTTTGGTGTTTAAAATTACTACCGAGGGGCATTTATCATTACCCGGCGGTGGTGACTACGATGATAGAGGTGGACCGTAGGTTTTTAGGGAATGACGTTCGTTGGTGGTTATTTTTAGGTTTGAGGATTTTATGAAGGATTTATTTGAGACTCTTTAGAGGAGTTCAACCCTCCACTGATGGTTACATGAAAGGGTTTTCGGTTCATGGGTTGAAGTAGGGCGGAATTTGTCAAGTGTTGGATTAGCGTTTATGTAACCGGAAGCGTTATTTTGCGATTTCCAGAAGGCGCGCGATCGAAGGTTTACATATTTTGGTATCTTATCTATCTAGGTAACGTGTTATCTTTTAATTTAGATGTTCGATGTTTTCGTACCCTGCAAGCCACCGGTGTGTGGTAGGGGGTAATTAAACCCAATATGACCCCTACTGCGATTGGACAATATTATTATACCCTTAT
Organism: Hetaerina americana; assembly: GCF_022747635.1. Taxonomy (NCBI): domain Eukaryota; kingdom Metazoa; phylum Arthropoda; class Insecta; order Odonata; family Calopterygidae; genus Hetaerina; species Hetaerina americana. The sequence goes on along the minus strand of NW_027287427.1, from coordinate 31,722,523 downwards.
CGTTCGTGAAAAAAATTATATCTTATATCCATCTACCGTTTCGGCAGAAATTGAAGGTATCGTTTAGTATACTAATGTGATTAACTTGTGGTATAGAAGGAAAAGATAGGCCTTTAATAAGAACGGAATTATCACTGCCATTGAGCCTGGTGTTAGAAATGTTTACAGTGTCATGAGAATTGTCTGGGGGAAGGGAAATGATTGGACTCCTCGGCAATCCAGCCAACTCTTTTCTCTTCTAAACCCTTTACACGCAAATTCTCATAACCTTTCCTTCGATCATTATTTCTCCCTCACTACCTTCAAATCCCTACCCTGAAAAACGCGTGTGCACCGAAGTTGTGTTGTTTTGTTCAGCCATATGTACTGATCTTTCTATACGTAACGCGCATGTATGCCAAATTTTAGCTTACTTTTCATCTTCATTTTCTGATATGCTTTGTCCAGTTTACATCTTTCATTCAATTGAAAGCATTACCTTTTCCTTTACACCATATATTTGAAACCCAGCCATTTTTCAGCCTCGCGGGCATCGTCCAATGAACCAACACAAACAGGCAATTGGATTATTTTTCTATTAACCGCAGCAAAACGCCTATAATTCTCTAGACTGCAATTAAAGGCCATTAAGTCTTCATGGATTAATTTAAAATCGTGTTAGGTTATTACCTCCGAGCGCTTTCTCTCCCTATCAGTCAATGTGCTCTTTCATTCATAATTATTTATACAAAATTTTTGCCATAATCTCCGCCTTATCTGCCTTCCATTAGCTTTCTCACTTTTTCTCCGGTTAAGCATAAATGTTGGAGGCATCATAATTTCTGCTATCTCCATTTTAGCGCTTTCATAACTATTTTATGCACATTATTTTACAAGCAGAAGCAGCAGAGCTTCGAATGGAATTTCGCTAAGGCTCATATTTTATCTGCTGGGTAGAGAACCATTTAAAATAGGTTTCCGATGCGTAACTGACTGACGGCTTTATGTTTAAGTCTTGCTTATTAAGTCACAATCCGACCTCCTGCACTAGACTGTACTCTCTTTTAATTCCGTATTTATTCTTTCTGAATTCCTTTGTACGTGTCTATTCTTTTCCTCCCCATCCTTCATATGTAACGAGCTCCTTTCTTTCAGAGTCCTAAAATTCCAAATTTAAGCGAATTCCCAAGCCACCACTTTCTCTGCCCCTGTGGACGTATTTTATTCACGCAACCCTCTGTTATCTCCCGTCTTGTTTTCCTTCCCGTACAATTCAATTTTTCCATTCTTCTTTCACAACCACGTGTCAAAAGTCTCAAGTATCGTTTTACTTCGGCCAACGACCAAAATTTTGTGCCATTCATCATTAACCTCCACCAATTTTGCTCTCGTTCAATCTCCTAAAAAATTTAATAATATTCTCAATTTATTCATTAATCTTTTCCAAACGCCCATACAGGAATTCAAAACCACTTTTGATCATCAACTATTAGAGTAAGAAAATCATAGCGTAGGTAAGCAGAATAGTGTAGAGTGTAGTTTCATAAATCGTGTAGAGTAGGTAATTTCATAAATCTGCGAACGCATCAGTCTTTTTTAAAAATAGATTACGTATACCTAACATGATAAAATATATTTTTTTCCTACTCAGATTACCTGAACTAAAGAAGAAGAAATATGCTGGAGTTAAGTGTGTGAAATAAAGTTAATGGATATTGTCACTTTAAATTCAAATCCAAGCTCGAAGTAAAATTCTTTAAACTAGGATTTAATGAAAATTGGAACTAGAGGTTGCTGGAGTGGAAGAGAATTTTCGCGCGTGAATGCATCAATTCTAGTCTGCTCTAGACAGACTCTTTAAATTTTATTTAACTCCCTTATTTAAACCCCTTTTTATCATATCATCATACCCTTAACTCATGATTTCTTTTTCAACCGTTAAATCCTCATTCTTGCAAGAAGATGCTCGATCAGGGCCCTACTACTACCACAATGTCAATAACTTAAAACGCACAATTACAGAGATTTCAATGAATTACGTATTTTTATAATCGTCTATCATTAAAATTTTGCAACTAATATAGCAATAAACTTTTGCCCATATTGACAAGAGAAAAATAACTCTTTTTGGGAACTTTTGGATTGCATTCTGAAAATTCGAGAAAATATTAAAATTTTTAAATCAAGCACTAAGAATCGGTACAAATAAATCTCTCAGCTACTACCTTGATCAAAAAGTTCCCGGAATAACCACCGTGTGGCCCTCCCATCGTTCCGATTTGAGTTCTGTTTTTTTTGTTAAATTGGTACATCTGTTGTTGATATTCCCTTTAAATCTTAGTGTCATAACTTGACATTTGCAAAAGTTACGTAGCCAAGAGTACATCTATCTCTGTGTGTGTTGGCGATTTTTTACAATTGCAGAAATGGATTTAAATTTGCAACAACGAACTTGTATTAAATTTTGCGTAAAAAACGGATTTAGTGGCGCACGGACGTTGGAAATGTTGGAAAAGTGTTTCGGCAACGATTCTCTAAAAAAACGGTCGTTTACCAGTGGCACGAGCGATTCAGAAGTGGTCGTGAGTCAATCGAAGATGATGAACGCAGTGGCAGACCATCGACATCGAAAGTCGGTGAAAAAATTGATAAAGTAAAAGAAATGTTGGTCAATAACCGCAAATTAACCATCAGAGAAATAGCGGAGGACTTGAACATTGCCTATGGATCCGCCCAAGACATTGTGGTTAATGATTTGGGTTTCCGTCGTGTAGCAGCAAAGTTGGTGCCAAAAGACCTCAATTTCATGCAAAAAAGAGACCGTGTTGACGTCGCAAAAGACATGATTTGCGAGGCTGAATCCGATCCCACATTCATCAAAAGGATCATTACTGGAGACGAGACGTGGGTTTATGAGTACGACACGCAATCCAGACATCAGGCAAGTGAATGGCGTTCACCAAATGAGCCGAGACCAAAAAAACCACGTCGTTTTCAGTCAAAAAAGAAGGCAATGCTGACGGTTTTCATGGATTACAACGGTGTAGTGCATCATGAATTTTTGCCAGAAGGCCAGACAGTAAACAAAGAGTATTATTTGGGCGTTATGAGACGTTTGCGTGAAGCAATTCGCCGAAAGAGACCAGAAATGTGGGCAGAAAACTCGTGGATTTTGCACCATGATAACGCACCGTCGCACAGTGCTATCATTATTCGTAATTTTTTGACGAAAAATGCAACAAATACCATCCAACAGCCACCGAATTCACCTGATTTGGCTCCCTGTGACTTCTTTCTGTTCAATCGAGTTAAAAAACCATTACGGGGAACGCGTTTTAGCAGCCGAGAGGAAGTAATGGAAAAATCGCAGGAAGCACTGATGGACATACCGAAAACCGAATATAAAAAAGTTTCGAGGATTGGATCAAGCGCTGGCATAAGTGTGTTGCAGTCGATGGGGATTACTTAGAAGGGGACAATATAGATTTAGATGAATAAACTTGTATTTTTAATTTTCTGAATAAATTCCGGGAAATTTTTGATCAAGGTAGTATTTCACGATTGTAGAAATTGGAACGTTTGAACAGAAAAGTTTTACAGACAGCATTTTGACGAATCACAGTAGGTCTTTCCATTTTCACTCCTCAATAATGAGTTGAGCGTCTTAAAGGAAACTCCTTGGTGTAATTTTACCGGTGGTAGTGTTCTCCGAGTCTCTGATTTGACCTCCTGTTTTTATGGCATTAACCTATATCCCTATGCACTATTCAACATTCGTTCTTCACCTTCTCCTCCCGATTGGCGCTGACTTTTATTTCACTCCGGTAAAAAGGGTAGGCTAAGTATTTTCTCCCGCCAGTCCAACTCAGATTCAAAAAGAGGAAATTAGTAGAGAGCCCCTCTCCGCTTCTACTTTGCTTCGCATCCATAGCCTTATTTTCTTTTTCATAAGAGTCATGGCGACAATGGAAATATTTGATAAGCACAAAACAAAACTTAATCGGGGGATTTCGTCAACGGCTCGCTCTTCTTATTTTGTCATAGTGTCTAGCTCCCCTTTCTTCACTCGTTCTTTTCCAAATGCCTCCTAACAATCCCCTGCTCAGAGCAATATGATTAGTGAAATGGTAACCAAAATAGAGCAGAGAAGGCTCGACAAACTTTTGGAAATGACTTTGCCGCGACTCGAAGGCTCCCTGGTAAGCTGATTTCAGATTGTCCTTAATGGTAAGCTTGCAAGCTTTTTTGATACCACTTACGGTCCCATGGTGGTCCTTTGAGGTAGGATTTCCCTTTTGAAAATAGGAAGTAGTTTGCTGGTGCCAAGTCGGGAATGTTCAAAAAGTCGAGGTATTCTTCAAAGCGTTGCAGAAGGTATTTGTATGCAGACACTCCACTCAGGGTTTGGTCGTCCGTCAAGATCTTCGGGACGACTTTAGCGCATATCTTTCGCATCGCCAAATTTTTAGTGATAATGGTGGGCTCAGTCATCTTATTAGATTGTGCATATCAATGCTTTTTAGATTGTGGATGTCATTTTTTCTAGGAGTAATAGGGGATTAGAATAATATTGTCCGGCCATGGTAGGGTCATATTCGGGTCAAAATTGGTCTGGTATGTATCCACCCACTCCCGCACACTATAGGGGTGGATCTTAGGGTTCTAAATAGCAAAATACCAGTACAAATGCCAATACGATCTGCAATCTTGCACACATTTAGCTTACGGTCTGAATTTAGCGCTTCATCTTCCCTTTGCACATTGTCATCGGTTTTCGGCGTCGACGGCCGTTCATAGCGAAGTCCGTACTTCACACGCTCTCGATCTGAAGAGCTTGTGGCGCTTAAAAGCTGGATTTTGTGTCGTGATTTCATTCTTGAACACTAAATAAATCATGCCTAAAGTCTCCGAATCCTATTTCTTCTGATCAACAGAAAATTTGATGGCCCACCACCGTTCAATTGTTTGCTGTATTTTGCGCTTGCACCGAGTCAATCGATCGGGGTCCACAATCGATCTGACTTGAAATAGTAGTATAGTAGTAGTGAGGCGACCAACAGCTGAGGTCATTTGCGTCATAGGGGATGGACAGGAAAGGATGACGGGTGGAGAGAAACCCGGCGTCGGCATTAGCCTCCTCTTAACGAAAGGCGCCAAGGGGTCTGCAGCTTAACGTCCCATCCGACGCTCATTCAAAGTGCCCTCCATAGAGCACCTCAAATTGCAATCGAGATACCTCTGCAAAATATTCAACACCGCCGGGATTTTAACCCGGACCTTCAGGGTGGGAAGCCAGTACGGTAGCCACCGCACCATCTCGATCCCCTCAAACTTGAAAAACCCCTCGCAGGCAATTAGCGCTTGGCGCGTGTCAAAGGTCAGATGCACCATCGGACCTGCACGATCCAAGCGCGCGCTGCATTGCAGTCTTGTCAGAAAAAAATTGTACCCCAATACTTTTAATCCAAACCATGAATGTTTATTATTCCTAAGAAAACCTAAGAAAAACTCAATATTGCAACATAACTTTCTTAAAAATATTCTGTCATATAATTTTATTCCTTATTCTTTTATTCTGCTTATTATCAGGAAGGTTAAATTTAGTTTGTTAATAAAGCTGAACTTTCTTCGAGCATTGGTCAGAAGAACAACTTGAAATCAATGATTAATTTTATTTATTTTTTAATTTGTTTGTTGCCATAACTCTATCACGTCTGGCATCGAAACCTAATAATTGCCCCTGACTCGTATTAAAATATAAAGGAGGTTAATCTTTTAACACATGAGACTGAAGTTTTTTCATCAACTAGGTTTCCGCTCATGACACTTAAATAATTCTAAATACATATTTTGACGTAAATTTCTCTTGTGGCATACATGATATCCCCCCATCTCTTAAATCTGTTGAGTAATAATATCTTAGTTATCGATAAATCACGGCTTCAATCCCGATTAAGATGGCATATCAGCATTTTGTATAATTGATTTATACTTGTATATGTATCGCAATAAAATGCTAAATAATATGAATTAAATTCCCAATTACTTACCAAAGAAATATTTGATTTCCTCCCCCTCCTCATTTTTCTGACAATTTGCCCTATATTCAAACTCACAGTTTTTTAGATTGCTATTACTTATCGTAGAATGATCGCAAACACGAAGTTGTATTATGCTTGTCTAATTAAACCACAGTAGTGTTACTTTTCCCCCACTTATTCAATGCGTGAGTGAATTGCAAATAGCCTCTGTAGGCTGATTAGTAATTAAATGCCTTGTTTGTTTTCCTATAATGTAGACTCTCACTGATAGCCAAGCATTACGATTTAGCTTAGTCATATTAACTTAATGTCCAAAAAGTAAACTGAGTTCAGTTTTTCAAACATTCGACAATATGTTCAAAGGTCAAAGGTCAGTTTTTAAGACCTAAATGGCTTGATTACGTTGAAAATCAGAAATTTCTCATATGAAATCAAGGTAGAAACTTGAAAATTGTGGCAAAGTCCAACCCAGTGGGGGAAAATTAAAGATATTTGATAAGATGTATATTTTATACAAACAAGGTGAGTGGATGATCCGCCCCAATTTTTTTCTCTAAAACAACTCCCAAGCATGTTGAAATGGTTATCTCACTTCATGATCTTTTAGCGTACACATCTTTCGCATCGTCGACTGAATAATGTCATGACCGGCATGAACTCTTCGGTAAGGGTCCATTACTTACTGGAAACCCACTACTGTATTAGTCCCGACTGGAATATAGGTGCTTCGGAGTGTTTCCATCATCGTTAGGAAATCAAAAAATTGTAAGAAGCAAGGCTGGAAGAGTAGGACGCATAAAACTTTATTTTAAAGTCGTCATTTTCAAGAAACGTCTGAGTTACAATGCTTAGTGAGCAGGAATGTTGTTTTGGTGTGAAGGCACAAGTACAGCCTTTCCCGGTAATTTTTTTTGCAGTACTGGAAAGAGCTTTTTAGTTAAAACATGACTGCAGTATCAGACCATCCCCGCAGCCTCCTTTGGATACAAATGATTAAGATGATTACGCCTTTGCTCTCCCAAAAAATAGTAGCATAATTTTCTCAGTACGTGCTGTAACCAGAAATCAGAACCAGGGGAGTCGGAGTGATTCTATATCGCAAACTACTATTCTATTTCAGGGTTGAAAAACATCGCCCATCCCTCATTCAGGGTCACAAACTTTGAAAATAAAGCACCTTTAATTTGTCCAGAAAGGTCAATATTGCCTGAGAAATTCCTGTCATAGAACTGTCACACCCACTAAGGGACATTTATTGTATCCATAAGGCCATCACCATATATTTCACTCAATGGACAATGAATTTGGTAAGGTTTTAACCAATCAAGTGTGGAAAGGGATGAATACTTTTTTACACACTAAACGACGTCATATTATTGAAAAAATCCCTCCTTTACAAACCCTATGCAGTGTATAATGTAACCATCTATGACTTTAATTCTGACTACGTAAATCCTAACGTATATTGATCGCATTAATATATTTATATCTACTTTCTTACCGGAGAAAACATTAGAGTGTTACTAGAACATGAACGCAAGTTTGAGCCACAAAGGTGAAAGATTTCCCGGCACTCATCTCATAGTACGGCCATCCGATTTTTCTTGATGCATAGTTATTTACTATTTAATCAATCTCCTATGTTAATTGGAATGTTTCCGAATTTTCACAGATTATATGGTTACGAGGATTTCACATATTCTTAGTTATTATCACTATTAAAACCTATTAACGGAGTAATGAATACCGGTTTTCGCTGTAAGACTCGAAATTAACGAAAACAAATGGCACATATATAAATTAAACACAATAATCATGAAAGATTCAGTCGAAAAATTACCTTTTTTCGAAATACTTTCTGTAAAAATATTTGTAATATAAAGCAGCTTATTGGTTATTCATAGTGATTTTGAATAATTTATAGCAACTAACACAACTAAGGGGGTAAAGATGCTTAGTTACACGTTTGATGATTTCCATATATGATAGGAACCCTCGTAGTTAGATATGAATATTTCGAAGATTTCACCTATTTGTTGTGCACGGATCTCTTTGTAATACACTGCCCTGAACGTAAAAGTGGCCTCGGTAAAAAAATAAAGTGTAGTACCATCCTCAGCTGCAAGTAGAATTTGCCAAAGGCTCTGTCCTATATTCGAACGCTTGTGTCACGATTCCAACTATACTGTAATTGTAAGAGGAGATATTCTCATCAGGGATCTATTCATCATTTTCGAATTCGGGAGAAGGAGGATATCCTTTGAATCATATAATTACACTCTCTAATAAGTAAGGTAAGTGAGTTGACATTATTGCTTTATTATAGTGGTAGTGTGTGATGTTTGTGATTTGTAATGTGAAGTTTGGCGATTTGTTGTTAATATGCTGTCATAATAAAAATGTTTTCAGAGACCCATCTCAAAAACCTTTCAAATATTCACATACGGAGCTAATATGAGGATTAACTGGAAATCCTTCTGATAAATAATCAATTCCCCGCTGCTGCGTATGCAAATGAAATGATTTAGCGGATATGGGTGATTAATACAAAACCAAATAATTAAGTCAACTGTTTGAAATGATCCTACCACGTTCATATTTACACACGTCATTGAAGTTGATTCGTTAATATCACCTAGGTTGTACATTTAATCTCTTAGGTTGTCAGTAAAAAGCGCCTTTGTAATAATTTGGAAAAAGTTTGTTCAATTCCAAATCGTATATATCTCTACTATCAAGATTTCCACAAAAACGGGCCTTTATTATTTGAAAATATTTGCACTCACTCGATCAGTTGATGTGATTGATTATGGTAAAAAATAACTGGATTTGTCAATTTATGGAATAAAATAATGAATAGAAATAGTTGAGAGAGAAAGTTGTATCAACACCTCACACGTTTCACGTTAACTTCCCAAAATTAAGGTCATCGATGCATTATCAGGAAAACGTATTAAATAATAATGATTCGTAGAAAAATCAACTTTCAACATTGAACCAGCTAATATTCCATTCTTCATACCCAATTTTACTCCAAAATATACATTTTCTAGGACATTAACATAATTATAAACGTGGGAGAAGTGCCCGAAATTTAACTTTTTGCCAAGCGTAAAAATATGCTAAAACCCATAAAACACTGAATTTCTGTTTCTTAATTAAAATGTGTAACGTTAACTCGGTGGGAATTTTTGTCGAATTTTCTGGTCTAAGACGTCGAAAACATTTTATAAACCTTTTAGTCAAAATAATAGCTGTTCTTTACTCTATAAAATCTCTAATTGACGAGCTATAAGTAAGCTGCTCATACGTTTGTCAAAACTTGAGTATTTCAGTCCTGTCTTCAAAATCGTCCGTTTGATTATTTATTCAGCGAATTTCGAACCGTTTGTACTTCCACATTCGATGGCACTTTCATACTTCAGTGATTGTTGGAGGAAATAATTGATTCCTCCAAGAAGCCTTGCTTTTTAGACAAGTTGATGAAAATAGCCAGTGATAGCAATTTCCCACTCACTAGGTGGAGTGACAGTCACCCGCCAATGATGCCAGTCTCTCGGGGGCCTTTGAAGAATCATAAATATGGCTGCACGCCGTAGTCTTTAATTAAAGCTTGGGGCAAAAAATATTCTCCACTCTCCCAGACGTTGAATCATTCCGCCGCTGATTAAAGAATGGCTATGAATGAAGGATGTATGCGGGATGGAAGAGAAAATAAAGCAAAAACCGGATCCGTCTTTGGTTACGCCGAGCAAACGCCATTTTGTCAAGGATTTAACAGCCATCACCGCCAGCCTGTCCTCCTTCGTCGACTTCTTTTTTAACCCTTTATTTTTCCTGCGTTGCATTTCGATCTTTTAATCCACCCCCATCCCACAACTCCGTATCTCTTACTCCTTTTTTAAATCTTTTTCGAGTGCACAACACAAAAGTAGGACAGGGGGACGCAAATAAGGACCCGGATGACGAAGCGGATGGGAAACGGTGGCTAGAGGCCGGGAGATCGAATTTTTCGAAGACGTTACGTCTTCCTCACTATCTAATCTCGGCCGCGCCACTCCAGTTCTCTTGTTTTTCTGTTGCGTTCCCACGCCCTGCCCTCGTTACTTAAAGCTAACCCACCTTCCTTCCCTCTCCCCGAGTCCAAGCATGCAAATCGCGTAAACTCGTTAAAGAATATACGTCCGACGATCCTATCCCTCACCCCTCTCCCATTTCCATCGATCCCCCTACGAGGAGGACACGCCGTTGAAGGAAGAGTAGACATAATCCTCCACCCGAATCCAAGGTTCTTTTGTTTCCATTCCCCTCCCTCGTATTCGCCTGCGTCCCCTCCCATCCCCATCTCTTAGGCCCATCCCCCCTGAAGATTCACCACATCCCTTCTCGTCCTGCCGAGGAAAGGAAATGCAAATGGACGAGGGAACACAGGCGATGTCGACGGGAAGGCCAGAGTAATGGAAGGTAGGGTGGAGAGCGTCGGGAGGGGATGAATGGTAGAAGGTGTAGGCAAGGGAAATCGGGGTTACAAGGGATTAAAGACGAAAAAAATGCCACTGGTAATTAAAACTTGATTTGTTTGTCGGCGACGTGTCGTTTGTATTCATTGCCTGAAACCAAACGTTTACGTTTGCCCTACTAATTAAATTCTTGATCTATTTCGATGCAAGTTTATTGTCCTCTGACAATTTTTGATTCTCAAAAGGACTCATAGTCATTTCTTTGCTGGAGGAGGCCCTCTTGCAAGACTACTCATTTCAAACCTCGCTTCTGCTCTTGTTTTGACGTCGTATCTGCTCTGACGACACCTCGCACTATGTACTTCACTTATTGCCTCCTAAGAGGTAACACATGTACTCAATGAATATAACGTCATTCTATTTTAACACCCACAATAAATTTAATGAATTCCACCGATAAATGCGTAGTTTTTACTTGAAGAAAATTTCCCAAATAATTCCAGAGTAAAATCTCGATAGAATTACTTCCGAAAATAACAAAGACACTCGTAGTAAGAATATACGGAGTGCATAAATTATAAAAAAAAATATATATATATATATACTGTATGACGACATATTAGACCCACGGATCTCAGGGTAAATTACGTTTCCTCGATAGCTCAAGTGGTTGAGAGTATCCGCCCGGCAAATGGAAAGATCCGAGGTTCGAGTCCCGGTCAAGGAAATATTTTTACTCTTGTGATCCGTTCGATTCCGCCTTCCCCACCTCTATTGTGTTCGTCCTTTATGTGTGTTCCTATCCCTTTTCCTTATATCTGTTTCTGTATGTATGAGTATTTATTCGCCGTTTGGCGGGATTTCGTGTTTGAATGTTTATATATATATATATATATATATATACCGATTGTCCGGAAAAACTCATACGAGCGGCACAATAATGGGCTGACACAACATAACACAAATAGAAAAGAATAGACACATATAAAAGAACACTTACACGGTAAATTGTTCGAGCTTTCGGCCCTCTCAGGGGCCTTCTTCAAGAGAGACTGAAAATATGCTATGGATCAGGAGAGGGGAAAGAGTTATGGGCGTGGAGGGGAGGTGTGGAGGGGAGGTGTGGAGGGGAGGTGTGGAGGGAATGCTGGGAGGAAAATTAAATATGGCGGTTAAGGGTGGGAATTTTAAAGGAACGGAAGGATAGAATGTAGGCGGATTCACGAGTTCTCACCTCTATGTTGGTAGCTGAATCAGGTAGGGATTCTAGGATGCTGAGGGAAAAACACTGGTCGAATGAAAGGTTGTGGGAATTGGCGTGTGAAGGGATAGGAAGAGATGAGAGTGAGGCAGAATTACAGGAGTACCGGTGATTATTCATTCGGATGGATAAGGGGGTAATGCATTCACCTATGTAGAAGGAAGTGCAGTGTTTGCATGATAAAAGATAAATAATATTTTTTGAGAGGCAATTAGCGTGGGAACGAGGTGGGGGGGCTATGAGGGGACGTAGGGAGAGGGGAGTAGGCATAATAAGAGGACAGGTTTTACATCGGGGGCGGTTGCAAGTTGGGGAAATATTGGGAAATTTGTCACGGGGGGGCGCCAAAGGGTTGGTGGATCTCAGAAGGTTTTTGAGATTGGCGGGTCGTCTGTATGCGATAGATGGGCATTGGGGTAGTAAGGATGAGGTCGCGTCATTGTCATGTAAAATTGGAAACAGTTCTTTAAGGAGGGTTTTCAGTCTTAACTGTTTCCAATTTAACAGAACTGTTTCCAATTTTACATGACAATGACGCGACCTCATCCTTACTACCCCAATGCCCATCTATCGCATACAGACGACCCGCCAATCTCAAAAACCTTCTGAGATCCACCAACCCTTTGGCGCCCCCCCGTGACAAATTTCCCAATATTTCCCCAACTTGCAACCGCCCCCGATGTAAAACCTGTCCTCTTATTATGCCTACTCCCCTCTCTCTACGTCCCCTCATAGCCCCCCCACCTCGTTCCCACGCTAATTGCCTCTCAAAAAATATTATTTATCTTTTATCATGCAAACACTGCACTTCCTTCTACATAGGTGAATGCATTACCCCCTTATCCATCCGAATGAATAATCACCGGTACTCCTGTAATTCTGCCTCACTCTCATCTCTTCCTATCCCTTCACACGCCAATTCCCACAACCTTTCATTCGACCAGTGTTTTTCCCTCAGCATCCTAGAATCCCTACCTGATTCAGCTACCAACATAGAGGTGAGAACTCGTGAATCCGCCTACATTCTATCCTTCCGTTCCTTTAAAATTCCCACCCTTAACCGCCATATTTAATTTTCCTCCCAGCATTCCCTCCACACCTCCCCTCCACACCTCCCCTCCACGCCCATAACTCTTTCCCCTCTCCTGATCCATAGCATATTTTCAGTCTCTCTTGAAGAAGGCCCCTGAGAGGGCCGAAAGCTCGAACAATTTACCGTGTAAGTGTTCTTTTATATGTGTCTATTCTTTTCTATTTGTGTTATGTTGTGTCAGCCCATTATATATATATATATATATATATATATATATATATATATATATATATATATATGTATATATATATATATATATATATATATATATATATATACATATATGTATATATGTGTATGTATATAACGTAACATAAACACAGTAATCAACGTGAATGCCGGTTTGGTAGGTGATGGTAGAGTTCGCCCAGTGCGGGAAAGAGGTGAGGGAAGAAGACCTTCCCTCACCCCTGCCCCGCACATGTCCTCTCCGCTCTTCCCCGAGAACGCCTTTCCGGTTGGGCCGTCGAAACGTCAAAATTACATATGTGAGTGTCATTTCATAAAAATCTACACGTGTTCGTGTGTATATATATTATATATATATATATATATATATATATATATATATATATATATATATATATATATATATATATATATAAATATATATATTTATATTTATATAACGTTTTCGGTTGAGGGAATAGGGCTGGGGAAGCGGAGAGTGTGCTGGGAAGAGGAAAGCAGTAAGGATCTTATGGTGGAGGATGAGTCCGGGATTTTGAAGACAGCGGAATACCGATATGTACGCGAATTCGTGGGTTCTCACCTCCTTAATGGTGACTGAATCGGGTTGGTATTGGTTAGGGAGAAACACTGGTCCGAGGAAATGTGGTGGGCATTACCATGTGAATGGATAGGAAGAGAAGAGGGTGAAGTAGAATAATGGGAGTTCATACGGATGAGCTTTTTCTATATTAACACGATAATGACGCTACCTTATCCTTACTGCTACTCCTCTTTTGCATACAGACGACCTACCAATGTCAGAAACATTCTGAGATTCACCTATCATTTGGCACCCCTCGTCACAAATTCCCTCATATTTCCCCTGCTACAACTGATGAATTGTGGTGTTTTATTTTATTGAAATTATAAGTTACAGTTTTTCAACACTATACTAAAATAATATAATACTAATTTTGGTATTAATATAAACAACTTTGTACACATACATGTATCAAATCAATAGGTGTGGTCTCCAAACATATATATATATATATATATATATATATATATACCTTGAAACCAAATAAAATTAGCCTATTATTACCATGATTTCCTGTGAGTAAGATTCTAAAGAAAAAAAATCCCACAATTAATTTTTCATTATTCAACTAATGCATAGAAAATCAAATGTAATAAAGGAGTTATGTTTGAAGTCACGACGCTCGATTGAACGTGTTTACAGAGGTTGTTCGTTCGAAAATGAAACCTTTTTATTGGAAATAAATGTGATGCATTTCATTTTTTGTAGATATGAAGGAAATCACCTTTAATTGATAGTGGATTTCCCTTGAAATATGAAAATTACCACGCATTGAATATTTATTGTGCATAGCCGATAACTCATTCGCTTTAATTTAATTGAGTTCTTTCCATTGGAAACGCTCAGTAGAAAGTAAAATGAGTTTAATGTGCTTTATTTTTGTTCTTTTTAATAATAATCAGAACAATATAAATGAAAGAAAATATTTTATACATTATCAGTAAACCTTTAGTAAGGATCCCGTATCTATGAATCGAAACAAAGTATTTGGTTTTAAGAAGTCTCAAATGCCGACTATAATGTTCACTTATATGTTTCACTTAATATCAAAAGTAAATCACCACCCATGCTTTGAGACGCTTTCCGTAAAAAAATGGGTTCCCTGATGGCGAAAAATGTCTGATCCGTGCAAGCATGACAGTTGTCGGGAAAACTCTAAACACACCGTTTTTGTAAAGTGGGGAGGGCAATGAGAGGGGAACGATATAAGGAGAAATATTCAGCGCTCGGCAACATTATTCAAAAACGTGAGATTACGCAAACATTTCCGCTTCGAAATTTCCACGAATTTCAGACGGGCCCTCAAAAAATTTCGAATCTCGAGCTTTCGAGATATCGCTCAGGATTTATGGCCGCCCACACGCGCACGCACTCAGCCCATCATACACACACACACACGCTCGCGCACACACAGACGAGACAGCCTTGTTTTTAATGGCCTTAATGGCCGCGCAGCTCTTAGGGCGCTGGAGGGAAGCAAGGGGAACGCAACGCCCGAAAAATTAATTCGACATCGGGCCCATCCACTAATAGTAATAAGCGTCCAGACCTTGCGCCCCTCATGGTTACGTCCTGCTCCTCTCTCCACTCCCTCAGTCGCTCCCTCTCTCCCTTTTCCTTCCTTACTCACTCCCTTTCTCTCTCTCACTCTCTACGTCTCTCCTTCCTTTCCTCTCTCACTCTCTCTTCCTCCCGCCTGCCGTCACATTGCCGTGCATGCACACGGTCGTCTCCTGCTGGCACCGGGTGGTGTTTTTTTTCGGAGGGGGATTTCGTTAGTGGGGCATCGATTCATTCATTCTGCTGGTTTAGGAGAGGGACGAAAGGGAGGGATGGGGCGGGGGAGGAACGGTTTGGGTAGAGGGGAGGGGAAAATGTCCCAGCTACATCCACGGCCCAGGGCCATGCAAGGGAGACAGAAAAAGAGAGAGTCGCGAAGGAAAAAGAAGGGGAGGTGTTGGGAAAAAGGCGGTGGGTAGGGAGCAAGAGACTGAATAGATGGATGGTTTTGAATATTAAGGCACGCGGGCGTGGCATCGTGGGCGCCTGAGACCTGCTGCATTAGTGCCTATCCCCCGGAGATTATGCTTCCAAGCATGTTTGCTGTATGCAGCATTAATATAATTATGTGTAGCCATTCGTCGGCATACCTACTATCCATCCAAATGTGTGCTAAAAGAGAATGCATGCTTGAAATATGATCCCTTGGTTATTTAAATTTCAAACTTTGTTCGGCCTAAGACCGACATATTCCATCGTTTTTCACCTATTTTATGCCCATGTTCTCGTGCTCTCTTTCACCACTTTCTCTAATTTTGCATCTATCAATTCGTATGTTGAAATGCGCTCCGGTGTCTCTTAAATTCTTGAACTTTGAAATAATCACCATGCTTGTATTTTCTTTGGTGTAATACATTTATTCAAGGAAGCTTTCCGCCCACGTAATTTGTGGCAGAGATTTAGTTCCTCACTATTTCAATCTTCCTTTTTAGAACATACTTTGCTGCCATTAAAAAGGTTTTTTGATGGAACAAAATATTGTATAATGTGTGAGAAAAACTTTTTAACCTCCTTAAGCTCATGGCATGGTCCATATTTTTAAGGAAAAATGTATATATATATATATATATATATATATATATATATATATATACACACACACATATATACATATATATAAATATATATATATATATATATATATATATATATATAATTATATATATTGCATGTATTATGTATTTTCATTTATGGAGGATTGTTATCAAACGAAAAATAATGGTTAATTTGGGCTAAATAATGACTGCGCATTGCATTACGAGAGAGGTGTAGAGACTAAAGGGTAATAATTATGTCATATGCATAACAATATGTCAAATATATGATTAAAGCTTTCAAGTTTTCATGTGCACCAAAGTGTGGTTGACATTCACAGCATGAGGAATTACTCACGGAAATATGAAATGCCATTATATGCATGAAATGCTTACATATTTCAGAATTCTGAATTTTGTTCTTGAAATCTGGCTACCGCCGAACTTCATTTAACAAGTTATAGATAAAATTAAGACACAGTCGAGACCCCCCATATTATATATTTACAAAAAGGGTAGGTAAATATTAGTTTATTTATAATTAAGCCCCACTTGATTTTTGTTCAATAATATACTATGATGAAAGTCATCCAAGAATGTTCAAAACCCTTCACATGTTATTTAGAAAACAATTAGAACATTTTCATTTATTACTTTTTGCCTTGAGGCTGTACTATCCAAATTGTTTCGGCACGCACAAATTGTGAGCAACAAATTCAATGATTCTTAATCCACATAAATGGTAATGAATCTGATGTGTCAAGGCTGATAAAGTACTGATGGAGGAATGAATAAGCTGTCGTGTAAGAGTAAACTGAGCATTTGGTTAAAATTGGGTCGAAAGAACTCTTGTCTGAAAGAATCTTGCTCATAATTTTTGGATCCTTTCATCTGCCATTTACGAGTTGAGGCCTCCTCAGGTAGAAAGTATATGATCCTCTCTCGTGGGACATATGCATGCCATAAAGTTCAAAGCTCTTCTTCACGATATGGAAAGATAAAATGAGGACACTGCATACAGTGGAGAGAGGTCGAGGAGGTTAGGCTTTGCCGACAAATAGCAAAGATAGAGGGGCGATGAGCCTGAATAGTGGCTAATAAACGAGGGGGAGTTTTCCTTAAGGCATTCCAAAACAAAACGACGCGTTAAAGGAGGAATTCAGGAGTGAAAAGGGGGAAAATGGTGACTATTAAATAAAAACGGTAAAGAAGGATTTTTACAGCCTAGCACCACGAATGCCATGGTGCATGATTGCCCCACGGAGAACCCTATACTACTATACAAATACTCAAACTCATTTCATTGCCTGAGATATCGTTATCAGCAGTTTTAATAAGGACAATTTAAGGTGCTAGACGGCTTTAACTTCTCCGTCTAATCAATGTTAAAATTTGGGACACATGACAACACACGTTCTTTAGGCTCCATTTTTTCATGCTACAAAACAGATATCATCAGATTAGTTTAGGAGCGTTTATTAACCATCTGATTCTACCGAATATTCCAATTGTTAAACCATATTTTACCGAGTTTATCTTCATAAAATTCCTATCGCAGGTTGATTATCCTATCAGGGATTTGTTATACCGATGCAGGCATCGATTTGAATTTTTATCTTGAAACCGTGTTGTTTAAAGGCCTAAAATAAAATACTAAACATGCACAATGTTTAACATTATGCACGTGCTCTTTTATATGACACTAGGGACATGTTCCAAAATTTGTGGACAGTTTGATGACTACCCCCGGCTGGCGTAATTAGAAAACGTCCGACTATGGGAAATGCCTGGTTCATTCAATGAGATAAGGAGTTTCAAACCTGAGGAGACTTTCTCATGGCACCCCTTGGCATTCTCTCTATTAAAGTTGAGGGAATTTGTTGGTGGTAAACAATGGTGTTTACCGACGCCGAAATATGGACTGCTGACCAATTATATATCTATATATATATATATATATATATATATATATATATATATATATATATATACATATATATATATATATATGTGTGTGTGTGTGCCGCCCACTAATTTCTTTTGTCATTTACATAATATCGGAAAATTGGTCAACAGTCAATATTTCTACGATTTAAACACTATTATGCACCCCCAACAAATTCCGAAAATTGTCAGAATGTTTCCGCGCCGTAAATAACTACAATCCATATCAAAATTTTAAAGATTCTTTTCCTTACATCCTTACTCAACGTCCGTGTTACCAACTCCCTCCTCCACGTGAAAGCCTCTTTTCCTAGCGCTCTTTCCCTCCTATTTTAATGCTAATATTAGCCTTTTTTCTTTCCGGAAAATCGAAAAACTTTTGTTATATATATATTGATTCTAATCCCATATCTATCGCACTGAGTTTCCAATTCATTCAGCAATGGTTGCGGGCCCTGGGCTGACTGACAAACTAAAGCTTGGGCATCAGCAAACCTAACTGATTCGCTGATGCCCAAGAGCTCCCCTCCAGCTACCTACCTACCTCCAGTTCTTCCCATGCTTCTGCAATCATATCCTCCACATGTACGTTGAAAAGAACCGGTGATAATGGGCAATCCTGCCTTACAACCTCTTCCTAACACTGCCTATGCGGGCTACCCGTTCCCCACTCCCACTTGAGCAGTTTAAGACATGCGTAGGTAGCGGATAAGGCCACATGTCCCTCCAATCTATTCCCATTTTCTACAATTTCCACATAAGTTTTCTTAATTCACTCTATCGAACATCTTCCAGAAATATACCAAACAGATAAATACGTCCTGATTTTATTCTATATTCCTCACGATTAATGATCTCATTACTACAATGTCATTGCGCGTAGCCATCCCCTTCCTAAATTGATCATCTCCTACGTAATCACTTGCCCTGGCCTCAATCCTTTTGTTGATGATCCTGAGAACCACTTTAGCTGCGTGGGGAATTAACCTTATGGTTCTGTAGTCCTCACATGATGTAGCCTTAATCTTTTATGGAATAGGAACTATCACTGATGTCACAACGTCCTCCAGCCATATCCATTGCTCATAGATACTACGAATCAATCCGTATAGACTCTTCCTCCCACATTTTGCTAAACCTTTCAGTAGTTCCGCAGGAATGTTGTGTATTCCCACGGCCTTTTTTGACTTCATCTCCCTGAATGTCTTTTTTTATCTTATCGTCGAGTATGACTGGGCCTTAGCTATCTTCCTCTACGTCATGTTCCTCTTCTATGTCTAACCCCTTGGGCCAAAGTAATTTACAATACAGTTTTCCTATACTTTCCTTCCATCCTTCTTGGATGAAATACTTTTAAGGGCTTGAAAAAGAAATGAACCTTTTGTCCCTCTTCTTTCAGCATTGAAATTTCCAATTTTTTAATAAACAAATGAAATATAATTTTCTCCCTTTATGCATAGCCCCAATATAACGCGCCAATGATCCTTACCATTTTTGGGGGCTCGATTATTTAACTTCATTAACAGTTTCCGCATAGGTATGAAAAAAGGAAAGTGTTAACGTATTTAGCGCGATTAATGACAAGGAATGTGTTATGTTGGTGAAGTGGTACAGATACGATGAAGTATAAATATCTCTTCGCACTGGCCTTCAGGGAACATAAAGTTTTGTGTTAAAATGTGAAAGCACTAACACAGTATGGAGAAGATTAAGTCTAACTGGAAATATATGTATAATAATTCTATTCAATTTGTTCTGTGGTAATAAACCGCTGAATCGAATCCCAAAATTACTCTTCCTAATTATTTCTAATTTAAATACCTTTGCATTTTATGCCCACGAAGGAAATAAAATGGATCTTATCTATCAATTGATAATAAAAATAATAAGCTTAATGACTTATATGAAGTCTTCATATATCCGAAATTTAGACTTGTTATAGCTGATGTGATGGTGGCTTAATCCAAAGTATTTAATATGGTTATACACGTTCATTTGAGTATCAAAGAATGGGCCATCGTCTTTAATTGTTTACATCTTATATATTAATCATAAAGAATACTATCATTATCGGGATATGATAATAGGTAACTACACTATGTAGTTCGCTACTATTGCAAATAATACATTTATCACTTCGATGAAGCGGGTACGAAATATGTTTGGTAGAACTGCTACTTTCATTAATTTCAGTGTATAACTAATGCTAACTATTAATAATATTTAATTCATTTATCAACTATGATCAAAATATTTCACAAAGCCAAGGCTCTTTTACCCATCCTTCCCATACTGCCAGTTTACATATGAAGTAATGAATATGACGTCTGAAGAAAAAATAATAACTAGGAATATATAGTTGTCAAGGAGAGCGTTTCGTGAAAACATGAATACCCGTCATTTTTCAGTCCTCATGGAGAAGACTCTAAAGAGACATAAATTCAAGAGAAATGCATTCGTTTCAAAGTGGTAGAGAAATTGCTTAATGCAAGTATTTTTTCAATAAAGCACATCAATTTATTGCATCCGCGCGTCTATACAGATATTATTTTCTTGATAAACTGTAGCTCAAAAGTATATAATACAGCATAGCTATTCATTGTTAATTTTTTCGCGATTAGTTTTCACCAAGCTGTAATTTATTGTTGCTAACCAACTGCTTGCTACCTAATTATTAAGGATTAACAATTGAAGAAAGGTTTATGGAACCTGTGTGAATTGTGAGAGCTGTGAATAGTGCTTAACTTGTACATAATAAAATTTCATGATATGTAATAAGAGTAAATTTATTATTAAATGTGAGAATTAAAGAATTTTCATTAGAATGGAAAATTTTAGGCTCAATACATTCGGATAAACGTAAATTAGGAAGGAGATATATGATGACAAATAATTACCACCATATAGTTGACCTACTCTTTTAAAGTTTACCCAAAAGTTCCGATAATATGGACCAGCCTAAATCTGCTACCGCACATAGATCTCTGGATTGTCATTCCCTCGTTGTCCTATGACACAAACTTAGGCCACCATCCCTTGATTTATGACGTCATCATGTGCTAAACCAAGTTAACGCCCGACCACATACCTACTTCCAACAATTTTATGTGACGATAATTTTAGGCGACCGCGAGTGGGAACGTATTTGTTCATCTCCCACATAAACCCAACTAAAGCGATTCCACCGCATCATAAATACAGCCAAAGACGGCAAAAATAGTGCGCGGGTAGAGTACGACTGTGATTTATTCACCCGTAAACAATGAAAGGAATTAATTTCTCGGTGAATCTTAAATGCATGGAATTTTTTCCTCGTTAACAGCACGAAAAAACGAGCATGGAGTGGCGGAAATGACACGAAAACGACATCCCTTTATTGCAACCACAGTACGGATAGAATAACGTCATTTTTGTCGACATGAATGGAGCCATTTTTTGGTAACGAATGGAAATTTTTTAGAACATAGAAAATGGGAATATTATTTTTCATTCTTGTTTCTTTTTACTGCGTTATCCCAATCACGCCAGACACACTTCTGCCAATTTTTACTGCAATACCGGGATAAAATTGTCCTTTCATGTCATATTCTTTTGGATGTGGCCAAAATATTTGGCCGTTGGCTAACTCTTATTTGGTCTTTCAGATCCACAGAATGATAGCACTTATAGATAATACATATTTTTTGAGAATTCTATAAGTTTTACATGTGTATTTTCTAGTCACACATGGGGAACATGAGTCATAAGTATTTATTTTATATTTTAAGAGGAAGAACGAAATCTTATATTATGCATATACCAAATGGGATATGGATTTGTTCGATTACAATTGGCCAATAGCTTATTTTGCATCTTCTTAAAAAGTCTGTAAAATAACGTGCAGCGAACTTAACATAATCGAATCATTAAATATTTGCTAGGAATTTCTGTAACCTTTCCAACAATTAGAAATACATCTATAGGATGGAGGGAGTTTTGCATGAGTGTGTGCGCTGCTGGGGTGTAATTTTCTGTGTTGTTTTTTGCATGTGGTATTTTTCGTTTTTAAGGTTGGTGACCTAACACCCCCCGCCACACGCCCTTGCGGCGGCTTGCGGGGTATTATGTAGATGTAGATGTAGATGTATAGGATTATGTTTCAAATAAAATTTTCTTATTCTTTGTATTAGAAACGTTGTGTGTGTACAACATTTTTCATAGCTAATAATTCTCTTGTGCGTATATATATATATTATATATATATATATATATATATATATATATATATATATATATATATATATATATATATATATATATATATACGCACAATAGGTTATTTCAAGATGGAATAGTATCAAAAGGGCTGCGATAATTATGAAATTATCCTTAATATTCAGGGAAATATGAAGTATATCTTCTAAATGTATCCAATGCATTTCTCTCTCCTTATGCTACAAATATGATAAATCTCATACGTATTTCTTACTCAATATCAACTAAAAAATCCATTACGGTTTATTGTCAATATTAATATTTTTATTTATTTATTTTTGATAATGGTTAACGGTTACATACGGCAAAATAATAAGATTTTTATTTTGCACCTAAAATTTTGCTTAAACTACAGCTAGCTTAAATCTTGTAAGCAATAAATGTAGCATAGATAAAGTGCTTTAAGACGATCATGCGATGAAAGTAGTACTATAAAGCTTTTAAAAGCTAATATAGGTCTACGCTGGCCGTCACCATTACAGCGTTACGGTAAGGTCAAGATCATGTAACAGCTTGGAATAAGGCATAAAGTGTGTAAGTAAAAATAATCAAACTTTTAGCAATTTCACAGCAGTTTCTACTTAATACCTTATGGCTAGACCTTGACTTATAGTGCCTGCAGGTGCAAGTACTGATGGGCTCACGTTCGGAAAGATAAACTATCATTCCGTAAAGGGTACCTTAGTTCCCTTAGTTACCTATGTTCCTTCGTGCTAGCCCCAGTTCCTAAAATCTACCTGTTTCCAACTATAGCATCCGTAAATATGTTATTTGAAATAAATAAAATACGTTTTTGTTTTGAGTTTAGGATGACGATGAGAATTTTTTGTCTTGCAAGATATTGATTTTCTTGACCAGTGGCTACGTTATCTAAATGAAAAATATTTTCCATTGTTTCATTCAAACAACCGCCGTGAACATAATTTCCTGCTTATCTT
Source organism: Hetaerina americana (assembly GCF_022747635.1). Taxonomy (NCBI): domain Eukaryota; kingdom Metazoa; phylum Arthropoda; class Insecta; order Odonata; family Calopterygidae; genus Hetaerina; species Hetaerina americana. The sequence continues at coordinate 31,699,187 of NW_027287427.1, read as the reverse complement.
CCTGTGGTCAAACTCTTCTAGTATTGAGTGTTTGTTAAAATATAACTACTGCAATGCAATACTTGGAGCAGTTAAGTGAAAACCGAACATCCGAAACAAAATGGCTATGGAATGGATTTTGAACTTGGTCCAAACGGACCCTTATGGACAGTAAATTGTCACAATGCAGTTCTCCTGCCACAGAATCAATTAAAATGTAAAATTTGGATACACTCAATTTTAAATTTAATGTCAACAATGAGTATATACAGGTTTTGCCGGCATAAATTACTAATCACCGTCAACTACAGTTTTTTTCACTCATAATTCAATTAAAATTAAATAGAGACAACGCTTAATGGATACGCAAAATGATGTTTTCCCTAAATGGTATGACCTAAATCTATACGTTTAAATTATATAGATATTTGTTCTAATGTAAAGATTTAATTCATAATTTAGTAGTTGTTTGAGATAATTTTCATTTTCAAGATAATTTTAAGAGGTAGATGAATAAAAAAATGCATTCAAAGATGCTGGATAAAATACTCGAAAGACATGTTAACAGCCATTGATGCAGCGAAATTTGAAGACACTTGTACATTAATTAATGGAGGTGTAAGTCAAACAGGGAACTAACACGGGTCAATTCCTAGATTAATAAGCGTTGATGAACGGTATTGATTTTAATGAACGGAAAATAGTAAAGTGGTGGCCTTTCTCTTTGCCAAGTTACTCACGGAGCTAGAATTTGGAAGCCGCATTTGGGATTGGGAGGTAATGAGCAAAGGAGGGGGGATGAACGAGTCCATCACGGCGACCCCTTGTCCTCCTCCCCAGGAGGATGGTCTCCGTTAGAGCGAGGCACCCCGGCCTTTGGTCCCACGGGTTAGCGGGGCAGAAGGGTGGAGGGGATGGGATCAATGAGATACGTGGTGTGTGACACAGCTGAGAGGGGAAAGAGAAAGAGAGGGTGTAACGGGGGATACATTACGAGGGAGCTAGATTGAGAGGGGGGAGGGTGAGATTGGGGGTGAGCAAAGGAGCGCAGGTTTTAAGCGGGGTTGTTGGAGAGGAGTTGGGAGGAGGGGGAGGTTCCGCCTCGCGTACAATTCCCACCCATCTCCCAACGGGACTTAATTAAACGCCGTTTCGGAGAGAGAGAGAAACAGGTAGGGGAGTAGCAAGAGAAGAGGGGAGACTGAGGAGTGCAAAGATTAGGAAAGAGGTAGCGGAAGAGCTAGTGGAGAAGAGTTTCGAAGTAGCGGGGAGAATTGGTGGAGAAGAGGAGGGAAGGAAGAATTTTTCTTCCGATGTATATGTACCGTCCCTGGAGACCAATACTCATCTCATATAATGACTTTCATACCGAACCCACTGTGAATGATGTGAGGTGATCAGTCTGAAGGCATGCTGTGCGGAGGGGGCGGGGTCGGCAGGAATCTGTGGAGGGAAGAAAGAAGAGAGTAATATCAGTTGGCGAAGGAGGTCCAGGGTTTGAGAGTGGTTACGCTGGGGTCGGGACCGCGAGACAGAGTGGAGAGGATGAGGGGACTGAGTGGGGAATCGAGAGAGGGAGTGCCCGAGATGCTCTCCAGATCCCCCTGGCCACGCTCTCTCCGCTACTCTCGGAAGCCTACGGGTTCCGCTTCCACACTCCCCATGGCACTCGCGACCTGGAATTGTTCGAACCGACGTCGGGGAGGAGGTAGAGGGTGAGGGGAATTAGAGGAGGGTGTCGGGTGGGGATCATTCGGAGAAGAGATAGAAAGAGGAAGAGAGGGTGATGCAGGTCCTGCGTTTGTTTACGAGGGAAAATGAATTGGCCGGGATTGCCTCCGTTTTGCCCTGCTCTACTCGCGCGCTCATTCACGAAGCCACAGCTCCCAAAACGCACGCTGTCCTCTCTCTCCCTCTACCCCTCCCCCCTCCTTTTGCCACCACCGCCAAAAACCAGAAGAGTTCTCCAAAATCCCCGAGGTCCACTCTTTTGCGCTTCACGTTGATCTCCCGCTCCAAGCAAGGGGTGAGTAAGGGGAAGCTTTTGGTATGTGTGCAGCTAATTGGATTTTCTGTTCTCCGTGGTGAACACGGAAGGAAACGACGCGTCGTCGCAAGGGCAGTTGTGATATCGATGACTGAATAACAAGCTTACCTTTACCGCACCCTAAGAGTTTACGAATGCCGTATCTCATTCAGCTTGAATTGGTAGTTATGGTATTTTTTGGAGTAATAATTTGATTAAACTATAGAAAATAAGTTGACTGTCAAATAATTTCCGATTTAAGCTACTAGGTTTTTAGCAGTAATATTTACAATACTTGTATTATTTACGAACACTTTTCTCTATCCCTCACCCCGAAATAATATCCTTCAAATATTTGCTTGGGATAAGTAATGATACGATGCATGTTTACGTGAAGTAAATAATGCTAAAATAGATGTCTTTAAGGTTTACTAAGTATATTAGACTCAAAATTTCATTCATAAGTATCTATTAGAAATAAAACGACATTGCATGAAGGGGTATGCAAAACAATCCCTTATATATTATGATCAACTTCGTTATTAATCGGAGCAGGTGAAATGGCTTAATACTTTTGTTTTATCTGTGATTCATATAATCCAGGTTTATTATTTTTTTACTCATGCATTAGTAATTCGTTTTACTCACTCATTTTATTATTAATTTTGTTACTCATCAAATACCTATCATATTCAAGTGAGATTTATATCCAACTTAAGGATATATGCATCCAGGCTGGAAACTTCTGTACATATCAGAGGAAATGGTAATACTTTTTTATACTTTAGTTAACTCACCACTTTTTAGAAAAAAATGGAATGAATTATAATTATTACTCTTAAGGAAGTTCATCTGTCACCGAGCCATAAAATATAATCAATTGAAATTGCTAGGTTTGCAGTTTTAAAAATATTTCTTCATTCCGCAACGTGTGAACGCCATTTAACTGCAAATATTTGGTTGATTTTAATAGCATATATCCATTAAACAATTTACCGGAGCATACGTCAATGAAAATTTAGTTCCAACAATGTTGCTATGTGCAGCTTTATCTGATTAAAGGATTCATTTTAAAATATGGTTTCGTGTAGAAGATATTAAAATAAGTTGTTTCATTCCATTTTGTATTTAATTTAACAAAAAAAGTCAATATTTTTTTAGATATAGAGATACACAGGAGTGGCAACCTGATAATTATATCTATAAGCAATTTCCGGGATAAATTACTGGAATGCATTCGGTAGAACTTGATGAGATCTTATTTATTTCAAAAGTTGTCTGCAAAGTCGGTGCATCAACTGATACCCTTTACTGTTGGTGAGTATGCAACGCAATCAAGATTATTCCTGAGAGTAATAAAAATGATATTGAATCTAAAATCGAGCTCTTCCTCAGATTACCCACACGTGACCATTCCATAATACTGATAAGATGATATGATGATACAATTCCCCATCAGTCAAAAAACACATAATAGTAGATTTATTAGTTGTCCTTTTTTACAATTTTTTGTATTTCTACGTAAATTCATAATTACTATGGCGATATCCCATATTTATCGAAAGTAAATATCATTTTATGCTTTTATGACCAAATATTTTTTCTAATTTATTTACATCTCTTTACTACTAATTTAGTGGTAAAGTGAAAGTAGATAAAAAGATCTTAAATATTTAAGGACACTTATTAAATTGTAAGAGATTCAGAGAACATGAAAAGAATGGACGTGAGAATTTCATGATTATGAAATAATATATCTTTCAAAGGATGGAATAATAAGTGAGTGTACCTTGAAACCTTAAAAATAAATAATTCATAAAATTAACCATTATATCATGAGTGGAGTAATGAATTCTAAATGAACGTAACAGGAGAATTTGCAAAGACTTTGAATGAAATAGGATAAAGAGATTTACAGAGCTAGTGACATTTACGAGGAAGAAGGTTGACTAGAAGACTTCGATCTTCATAAAGATTAAAACAGGAGCTTGTTAGAATTGCCATGAATTTATTTTGGCTTTCAACAGAGGTAGTACCTACTGACAGTTATCCCCATCAGGATGACTTTTGGAAAAAATCTTTAGGTAAAGATCAGTCAGATTAAGTGAAGAGAAGTAAACGCGGGTCACCACAAACTGAAATAAGTAACTGTTGCTGAAGGAGCCTCAGCAGTGCAGTTCAAGGATTTTGAGTAGAAGTGGCTTATTTATTCTTGAGTTCGCTGAAAACTTATGCGTCTTGGGAATAGAAGTGTTTGCGGACCGTTGCGAGTAGAAATGAAGTTCAGCAGGTATGTAGGTGAAGTATGCTATGAATAAGAAAAATAACATTGATACCGTTATTTTCCTATTAATAGAGATTAAAAAATGCACTGATTTTTTTCGACTCTGGTTTATTTTCAATTCCACTAATTTAATGTATATAGCTTTCCTATATTTCAATGCTGTTTCTAGTGTAAGCCTTTTAAATGATCCAGTGTACCTAGCATGAACCCAATCTGATGTTCATTTAAGCAGCCCTTTGTTTCAAATTCTAACACCATATAAAATTTGCCACATATCGTATTACCTCATACTCATACGAAATTGTTAATCATACTTTTATTAATTTTAGATTAAATTGTGCAGTTATCGGAGTAAGAATAAAAATTACCTGGAAAGTGTAATTGTATACCTGTAAGTGTATTATACAATAACCAAACAATTAATCGTGTTTTGAACGGTGTTTTAAGAAGAATGTAGGATAAGGTGGTGTGCTTAAAAATATATAACAGAATGTATCTTTCGTATTTCATTTATGAAATCCGCCTATTGATAGAGTGCCATCCAAGCATTTCCCATAATAAACACATTCAATTTGGATGTGGCATAAATTTTATCGAGTGGAGTATAAAGGTATCCCTTGATATTCACTAAACTTGCTGAATTCTCCTGAAAATAGGTGATGTAGATCCTGGTATAATATAATTGAGGAAACAAGCATAAGAAGCTTTTGTGGCTCTTTAAACATCTACTTTCCGTCAAATGATTTCAAAGCAGGGAGTTTGTCATAATCCGTAGTCCATTAAACCAGGCACACTAATTAAGGTAATAGAGGAATTCGCTTGCACAAGAGTTGGCTAACAGGATGTAATGGCGACAGTGGGACCGAAATGACCACCCTGTAAGGCTGTCTCGCCGACTGAGCAATTCTAAGCGCCGGCGCACTCAACAACGTAAGGTCATTCCATTATTCATGGCTGAAAGGTGTACTTAACGTGCTGTAGGTACCACCACCACCACCCACATCCATATACGGTTACGAGTCACGCACCGACCTCTTGTAAGAGCTTCGAAATCGTTAATCATTGTATGTAAGCATCAGAGAGGAAAACTGCTTCAAAAATTCAAAGAAAAATAAACACTCGTCAATGGTGCGGCGCAGTGACATGTTTTTTTTCGCTTTTTTCAGGAGCGCGAACGATGATGGCTTTATCCGGCATCCAAATATGTAAAATTTCAAACTTATTCCGAAATTTTTACCGTAGCCGGGAAATGAAATATTGCGAACAAGAGACTAGAATGCTTTAAACAAAATTTTGTGAGTGAGTGCTCAAAATGTGTGACGGCGCTAAATAAAATCTTCTACATCTACATCTACATCTACATAATACCCCGCAAGCCGCCGCAAGGGCGTGTGGCGGGGGGTGTTAGGTCACCAACCGTAAAAAAGAAAAATACCACATGCAAAAAAAAAAAACAACACGGAAAACATCTTGACGGAACTCCGTCGATTTTGATAGGAGCGAAAAATATTTTGCTTTTTTCAAGCATTGAACATTTTAATGATTGGATACCCAATCGTTCAGCAGATTTCTTTCTTTGAAAAATGAGAGCATTCCATCTTGCAAGACTCGTAAGGGCGTGACGGCATTATTTCATTGAGAAAAGTTAAAATTCTCTGAGTACGGTAGATACATGAAATAAAAATGAACATTTATTTATTAATTGCATCGGATCGATGGATAAGAGGAAAATGATCTAGCATGGCATCTGCTAAGCTTGAAATACTCATATAGTTATTTTCAAGGAACCGTGCAGAGTAACTTACAAGTAAAATGATTCTATATACTTATAGCCTTTTTAGTAGAATATGAATATATTTTTCCTCCTTCGTATTACTATTCAAGTTGCTCTAGAAATAATTTCTTCACAATATATTTTCTCTAAGTTGAATATGGAAAGTATTTTACTTTGGTCACTGCCATTATGTTAAAACTGATACACGTATTTTATTAGCAATTTATTGAACGTGAAAAACGTACGATCTATTGGTGACGGACGTACTCCCGTTTACGAGTGAAGATATATCACTCGCTTTGCCTCCTAAGGCCTGAAAAAAAGATTTTTTGAAACTTATTGATTGCGTAATATTCCATTGCAATTGTAAAGAAGACCGTGAGGCTTGATTTGAAAATATTCACTCATCGGATAGTCACATATTTATTTCTGACTATTCTGAGTCAAGGGCGTAAAAATGAATCGAAATTTGACAATTTCTAAAATTTTCAACTATATTTATATGGCATCTACAATGCACCACCTTATTAAAGACTTTAAGATAAATCTGTGGATATTTGATTATGATGAACCTCACTGGCGAAAGCAAATTTTATTTGCTAAAATACTTCGGGTTCAAAACAAATCCTACATTTTCTTACGAATTAGCTTAGGAAAATCCAGTATGTTTGTAATGAGTCCTTTTTTTATCAAGTCTTAGTTATATAACCAGTGGATACAGCATGGGCTTCTATTAAGTGCTTTGGCGTGTGGAGTAAAACCGATAGCGCTGTCAATTTCTAAGCCGCCCGAAGCTGATAGATTGATTCCTGACGGTTTACTCGGGGATAAATTCACATAAACCTTGTCAATAACCACAATTTAATTGCATTGTTAATGCCTATAAATTGTTAAGAAATGGAGAAAAAAATTAAATATCTCATAAACCTCCAAAATGCCTTCAGTAAAGGAATATGAGCGGAAAGCCATATTATAGGAATTTTATATGGACAAAATGTCCTGAATACGCTTAATCCGTGTCTGCATTATCAGTGCTGCCGTAATATTTTTCTTCGTATAATGGTAATAGAGAAGACTTTGTTCTTATAGAACGCCTATGGGGAGCTTTTCATTTTGGCGTCTAAGGCTGTCTAAAGGTACGTATTACTGGATTAGACAAAAGGAGCCTGCAGAACCTCCATCTAGCCTCCATGCTGGCAGATATTATCGGGTGGATGGATGACTTCAAACAGTATGTTAAACAAAGCAAATAGAGAAAATGACATGTTTAGATAGGTACCGTGAGAATTTAGAGCATGATTTCTCGTGAGAATCCTAAATTATGTTTCGTGTCTCTTTCAATTCCACAGTGGGCTTTCAATAGAGAACAGCATCGCGGATAGAACTACCGAGCCTTGAAAAAGGATCTTATGCGCTGACGTGGGCACCATTCAAAGCATCCTTTGAATTTTTTGGGATTTTTGGTTCAGGTACTACATATTAGGGATAAATCTAAGAGCACGGATCTTGTTTTCTGAAATTAATCTTCACTAATTACTTTTTTACTTAATTTTTCCTTCTCATCTTTGTTTCTAACCCGACACTTCTTGATGTAAATGCTGTATGCTATATGAAGTAGACTCTCCTTAAACCGCATTTGCGTATGTTTCGTCAAAATGCAAAATGCTTGTGTCCTTATGATTCATCCTTCGGTACCATCATATCAAGATTATTAATTTCAACATTTTAGTTTCCACATAAATTACGATTCTGAGAATATTTTTTCTGCTAACATTCCCGTGTATTATGGTAAATTTCCTTTCATGGGTAAAACTCTCAGCTCTGTTAACTGTGCTTACTTGAGTGATTTCAATGATCATCAACAAGAGGATAGAGGAGGTTGAATGATTACTTAGAGGATTATAAGTTTAAGTTCAGCAAAGAAAGTGGCAAGTGTGATAACATTGCAGTATCGATGTCACTAATCGAGAGGAACATAGAATACCATCATAATCTATTTGCCTGTTTTTTTTTATATTTCAAAAAGGAGTTTGATAGAATGAATTGGACAAAATTAATAAGCATCTTGTAAAATAGGATAAAATTAGACGAATATGAGACTAATTCGTAGCCAGTACGTCTCAAACTGCTCAGGTGAGAGTGGGGGATGGATAGTCTGGACGTGCAGTACTAGGAAGAGGAGTCAGGCGGGGTTGTCAATTATCACTTGTGCTGTTCAACGTATGTACGGTAAAAATGATTAGAGGTGCGGAAAAAAACTAGGAATATGAATCATTACCGGCGGGGTATTCATAAAATCAGGTAGATTTATTGATGACCAAAGTTTAGTTTGTCAATCAGCCAATGGATTTCAAGCATTGCTGAATGAATTGAATTCAGTGCGATAGGCATAAGATGATAATCAATTTTATAAAACAAAATTATCCAGTTTTATAGAAAAAGAAAGTCTAAGTTACGTGTTAAAATAGGAGAGCAAAAAATAGAGCAGGGGGAACAGTTTACATATCTCGGAAGTCTTTTGAACCAAAATGGTCCAAGCAGTTTGAATGTAAGGAGAAGAATTACACGAGGGTAATTAGGTTTTCAAAAGGCGGACGGAGTTGATGACAGGGATGTTGAGAGAGGATATTAAGAAAATCTCGTCAAAATTTTGATACGGAGCGTAGTCATATACGGTGCGGGAACATGGTCACTGAGCAGAAAGATAGACGTAGATTGGAGCCTTTTGAAATGTGAGTGTGGCGAAGAATGGAGTAGGTTAAATGGATCTAAAAGAAAATAAACGAGGAAGTAGGGACATATGGAGAAGAATAGCGTTAGTAGTAGAGAAATAAGTAGAAGATTAGCGTTAGACAAAGAAACTTTCACAAGGAGGAGTTCATTGACAGAGACGTTGAGTAAGGTGGTTTAGAAAAGGCTCGTGAAAGCTTTGATATGAATCGCAGTTATGAAAGGCGCGGAAACACTGTCATTGAAGCATGATGATAGGCTTGGATTAAAGGGTTTTTAAAAATAGGGTGTGAATAAGGATGAAAAAGGTGATGTGGGCAGAAAAGGAAACAAATGAGGGTGTGCTGGGTATTGTGGTGTAGGAGAGGGGATTGTTGGGAGAAATTATAAGGGGACTGAAAAAATTGATGCAAAGCATATTAATTGGTAATGGGATGTTGAGGACGGTAATATTGGGGAGAATGTATACGGAGTTGGAGAGTATTGTATATTAGGATGTTGGTCGCATTTTGCTAGGGGAGACGAGAGAGTCGTTTGTAGCTTATATCAACCAAAAACCGACCCTACTATTAGGTATATAGATTACCTATGACAGTAATAGCATACGAATTCGTATGTTATGCATTTTTTCTTTTTTTCGCGTTCTTGCCGTAGTTTCCTTCATGATTGAAATTAGTTTTAGCCCAAGTTAGTTTGAGATTCTGTACTGCCTGTATTCGCATTTCCGCAGATATTTCAAAAATGGCTCGGAATTTTTTCCTGGGGAGCATCTTATTTTCGCCGCAGATCATTCCCTTCAAATCAAAGGCTCATGTGGGCGTTATAGCCGATTTCTGAGTTTTTCGAAATGAGCAGTTTTGAGGCAGGGAAGCAGTGCAATCGTTTTAAAGGCGCAAGGAAGTAAGCAATGGGTTTAATGTTAAAGTTTATTCGCAGTGTCGTAAAAATTCATCGCCCATGGTTTAAAATTTGAACTCACGAGTATCACACATTACAAAATTAAAGAAGGATGAATTAGGATAATAAGCCTAAAATTTTTAAATGTTTAGTGCGTGGTTTTACTGATTGCAGGCAAATAAAAATATCAGCAAATGCCTACACCGGGGAGTAATGTACACTCGATTAAATACTTTGGTGTCACCCTCACTCACGCACTCTCTAGCTTGCAGCATACATATACTGGGAATATGTGGATAAGCTAACAAAAAGTTAGGATTTATTAGAAGTGTGTTAGGGGATCGAGATGGTGCGGGGGCTAACATACTGGCTTCCCACCCCGAGGGCGCGGGTTCAAATTCCGGCGGTGTTGAATATTTTTCAGAAGTATCTCGATCCCTACTTGAGGTGCTTTGTGGAGGGCACTTTGAGTGAGTACGCCGTCCGTCAGATAGGACGTTAAGCTGCGGACCCCTTGGCGCTTTTCGTAAAGAGTAGGCTAATTCCGACGCCGGGTTTCTCTCCACCCTTGATCCTTTCCTGCCCATCCCCTATGGCGCAAACGACCTTAGCTGTCGGTCACCTCCCCTAAATACTACTACTACTTAGAAGTGTGTTAGGGAAATGTGATGAAAAGGTAAAATAGAAATGCTATCTTTCACCGGTTAGGCCTCATTTAGAATATGCTACTAGTGTATAGGATCCGTATGAAGTGATATTGATTGCCGAATTGAATCAAGTGCAGCGTATAGGAGCTACATTTGTGCAACGTTATTTTGTTAAAATTAGTAGCTGGTCAAAATTATTAGAGGAGCTAGGCTGAGAATTATTCACGGAGCGAAGGTTAAATTACAGAATATTATCTCTTTTGCATAAATTGGTAGGACCTCTTTTTAGCAGTGATGGTAAAAATATAGTATCATCCCCATCATACTAGGAGAGATCATTTTAATAAAATTAAAGAGATTAAGTGTAGAACAGAGTTGAAATGTCATTTCTTCCACTAAAGATTAGGGATCATAATAAAATAACGCTTCTCCGACCGCGCTAGGAAGGAAAGTTGTTTTCGGCTAAGGGTGGTCTGGTGTGCAATCAACCCCGGTCATACATCCCAGAGGAGACTTGCAGGGTACTAAATAAAACTGAGAAAAACTAATGAAAAAGCCATTTGCAAATATTAGATGTATCTGCCTGTAATATTCATAGAAGTTGCGAACTTGTGATTTTATTCTCTTATAACAAATATGAATTTCGATCAGTGTTTTTTTAATGTTATCCCAAAGTGCGACGTAAATTTTTATTGTAATCAATGGCACCTTGATATATTTTCCTTCTGGCAACTATTTTTCCGTCTTGTGGATTTTATTTGACATTTATATATTTTCTTAACAAGTTCTAAGAACTTCCCAAATAATTTCCCTTTTTTGGACTGAAAATTACTAATATATAGCTTTAATTTAAATTCTCAATTTGAATTTCTATTAAAACTTTGATAAAGCAAAGTATGATTGAGACAACTACACAATTATGCTTTATTTAAATTCCCTGTGAACTTTTTCAAATGATATTTACTGGAAATTCCGCGTACTTGAATTTTTCGAGTTTTGTGTTTCATTCCCCTCTGATTTTAGATATTACAGCACTCTTCCAATTAATTTTATGCATTTTTTTATTTTTCCATAGGTTTTACTGTGATCTCCATTAATTTATCCCAGCACAACTACGTTACTAAGGTAACATAAAGACTTCAGCGAAACATTTTATAAAATCACTTTAATGGTGAATTTCGTGCTTCCTCCGTATTTGACTATTCCATGAGAATATAACGACATTCCGCAGCTTGCTTTGCGATATAATGTCATTAGCGTCCATTATGAGAATAATGATTCCTATCATAGGGCCTTGTAACATACCAGGTGTTATATCTTTCTTTTATGCTATTTTATCGTCAACGATGTATTGTAAAGAAGTCGTGACGATTCAGAATAAAGTATTTTACGCTTTTCAATGAATTACGTTTAAAGTAAGGCCGTAAAAATTGACTTTGTCTATCATTATTTTAGGAATAATTAAATTGAAAGTATTATTGAGCTTCGAAAATAATTATCACAGTTGAATGTCCATTTCCTTAGGCATACGGGAGTCATCAGCGATAGAGTTGAACCTAATATCATAAGCACAAATTGAATTGATAAATGTGGACACATGGTTTTAAGGTTTTCATTTTAGATCAAACAAATCACACCTTTGACAGATATGTGCCATTATTTTTTAAAATTCATCGACGTTCATAGTGTTTTATTGATATTACCTCGATTTATCCAAACGTTTCCCTTTAGAAGGTGACGCAGAAAAGCTTCAATAACGAAAATGGAATGATTAAATATGTTATCTGTGGAATAATGCTATGTCACCAGCAAGTTTCTTCTGTCCTTTTGAATATTATTTCATGGAGTCGCAATCGCTTTTTTGATATCAGCATTTATGCATATCAGCTTACTTGAGTGATTTCGTTGCCAAAGTAGCCGTTTGAGAGAAGGTATATTTTTATACCCCAAATACTTTGCGGCATTGATATCTCTTACCCAATATTGACGATTATTCGTAAATGAAAAGGAAGAGAGAGAGAAAGAAAGAGAACTTTATAAAGGGGCAAAATAGAGTGCTAAAACTTATTGAGTTTTTTTTTGGGAATGGGACGAAGGAGAGTCGAGCGGGCGCAGAGGGAGGCTGAAGTCGAAGTGATCGGCTTAGCCAGCAAAGAAGTAAAGTCGTCTATATCACAAGGCACAGCCGGAAGGCTGTTTATACTCCCAAGAGGCAAGAGTAGGTGGAGAAGAGGAGGGGGTCGAGAGGGAGAGAGAAAAGACGGAAGAGAGGAGAGAGGCGCAGGGCTGGCGGCAGGGGGTGGGAGGTTGAAAAGCTAGACCCCAAAGCCCTTTCCCTTCCTTATTTTGAGTCTTTCATCTCTCTCTCTTTATCAATCTCTTTTCCATGCCCAACCATTACTTCCGGAGTCAATCTTCAGCACGCATTTTCCACTCGCCGTACCATGTCCTCGCACATTATCCGGTCGAAAACTGAAGTACGAGACATGGAGGTCGGTGGGAAAAATACAAAAGAATATGCTTCTCGGGGAAACAATGACGAAAAGCTGTAAGCGAGGCGGGTGAAAAAATACCCATGTAGGGGTGTCCAGACCTATTCCGAGAAACGTGTTTTTCATCATCGTTCCCCTTTACACTCTCCTTATCTCACCACTTTCTTCTCTTCACTCTTTTCTCCACTTCACTCTATCTGTTCTTCTCCATAGGCTCCCTCCCCTACCGCTAGTCGGTCTGCCACTGCCGTAAATGCCAGTTACAGCCTTGTCACATGCCCGTATGAGTTCCCCGCTAACATCGCCTTCCTCTGGCATATTCCTATCTCCTAATCTGATTGCTTGTGCTTACACAGAAGCACCTTCGTATTTTTCGCCTTATTTTCTTTCCCATCCTTCTTCCTCTCTGCCCCGCACATTACACGAAATGGCGCATGAGATTTTAGTTGAGTGGATACTAACCTTGGGAAAGTGATTAAACGATTTCCAATTGCACTAACTACATTAATCACAAATGTTGCAGCGGATGTTGATAACGCAACATCCCGATGCACTCCAATAAAATGTGAGCAAACTTATTTCTTATTCCTCATAAGCATCTATCATTATAATTATTATTACATCTTCATCATTTTGACCATACGACATCACGATATAATTTGTTTAAAACATGTGTTTGAGTCCCTCACTCTGCAGTATTAAATTATTGCTACCATTTAAAAAGGTCATTTTAATCCTACTTTAAAAATATTTCAAATATTTACAAATACGAGTACATAAAAAATACTTGAAAACGGAAAAAACACGTGTGGCTTACAAATTCTGAACCTTAAATTACATGACACGAGGAATCAATTCACTTTTTGAAGTATTCGAAGAAAAGTTTGGCAAAGATAAAGTTGAAAGTGAGCCACAACACCTAATAAAGAATTAATTTTGATTAAAAAAATGACATCCTAAGCGATCCGCATTTAATCCATTTGCGGGATAATTCCTAATAAATCTATTTTCTATACTAATGGGGACTGTAGAAAATCGCGCGATGAAATAGCAGCCTGCAAGTGCTTGATTCAATCAACAGATATTTTTTTCTTATGATTCGGATAGATAGTCAGTTGGTGGGAATGAATCTCTGTTAAATATAATGCATCAATTTTGTTGCCAGTTTTGCGCATTGGAACGGCGTCGGCATTTGGAACAAAAGCATGATTTTTCCAACCCTCGCCTTTCCTCACGTTTCCCCGCTTATTCTTTTTCCCATTTCTTCAAAAAGCTTTTCTCCCTCCTCCAACCGTTGAAAACTTCTGAAATGGGACGAGAAAAAGAAGGAGAGGGGAAGAAGTGGGCTCAGGTGTTCCGGAGATGACTGCGATGCAAAATATTTCGAGAAGGTAGAGAATCAGGGTGACGCTTTAGGGCGAATATCAAGGAAAGACCTGAAGGAGTAAGAAAAATTCATAAATATCCACTGAATAAAATGAATGATACGTGGCATGTGCCTATTGGAAGATGGGGGCAGAAGTCAATAGGTTTAGGAATTTAGTATAAATATTTTATGATTCGCGAAAAACATATTGTATTTTTAGTCATATCACTACTGCGCAATTGCGTCCTTTTCCTATTAATAGAAGGTTAAATTATTTTATTGACGAAGATATTGCGGTTTATGGTTTAATTGGCATCGGGAGGAAGCGCTATGATTATGCTCCTCTCCTGCACCTCAATTGCGGTTTTACCGTATTGATTAACTTGGAGTTCATAACTGGAATCCGTTAACGGAAATTAGTATAGGGTTGGACCCCATGTTAGATTCATGATTTGAAAAATAGTAAAAGTAAAATAAAGTAAGTATGTTTTTATGAAGACATAGGTTAACATGAGAATCGTGCCGAGTCTGTCAAACCAACTCTCGGATTAATGGCCAGTGGTGACGAGTATAGATTTTCAAGATCTGGGTTGCCAGAATTAGCGGCAGTTTGATTGTCATATTAAAATATTTTTAGTCTGAATGTTGCTCTGATGAAAATTTAATCAATTGTAACCATTGGTCTATGGACATAGTATTAATCATTTACTGACTCTTTTATTTACTTCACATAACTAGCTATTGAATTTCTGAATTAATATAGGGCTGTTTACCTTTAAAATAGCATTGAAATTTTTGGGAGTAATGTAAGTTTCGTGAGAACGGCCTGTTGTCACAAAATGGCAATAGGAGTTAGACCCTTCTTAAAAATTGAAAAGAGACAAATAGTTTAATCTATAAGAAATCCAACCTGAGTCATAATAGGTGAGCCAACGATTTGTTTTCCATGTAAGTAGTGATTATTTTTGTATTGTTTATGTGAAGATTCCGAGGAAGACAGAGCTAAATTCCGTCGAAATTATTAAGAAATAACGTGTCAGTGTTCTTTTTATGTGTTCTTATATTGGTTGGTTGCTGCTGTCCAAGGTTTACACACGCACGCACACACACACGCGCACACACACACACACACACACACACATACATACATATATATATATATATATATATATATATATATATATATATATATATATATATATATATATATATATATATATATATATATATATATCTTTATATAGTATTATTTTTTAAAGGTAGTGAGATGTTGATAAAAGGGAGAATGTCGGTCAAGCAAAAATAAGATAGAGTGTGAATTGGCTTTGACAGGTTGAAGATTACAAAGAAACAAAATTACAAAGAAATGCATAAGGAAAAAATATCAATGTAAAAAGAAAGTTGTAATATGTGGAGAGAACAGATGTTGACGACCGCCCATAGTCTACCTACATAAGGATTAATATGTTGAATAAGTTATAAAGGAGCTGGTTTGCATTAATATCGTATACCCTACATCACTAACCAGAATACATATTTTGTCCAATTTGATTTTCATTTCGTCAAAAAGACCATACAATAGTTGTAAAATGTCCAGCGGTGTCAGAAAAAAAAACAGATTCAAAAGTGGTTAGGAAATTGTGTAGTGGTAGGTATACTTTAAAGGGGACAATTGAATGATATTAACTCTAAAATGAAAAAACAAAATTATTGACACTTACTCCCAGTTTTTAAAAACCTTCATTTAATATTTCATTGGCACAAGTGTATAATATTCAACAATGAAAGGTAACGGTGACTTTTGCAAACACCATGAAAGATTTAGCCTGAAGAGCAGGCTGGCACTGGGGAAAGTGCGGGTTCCCGGCGAACAATAAGAGCTGCTTCACCAAAGTGGGAGCCCAACCGTTGGACAAGCACTCTGATGGCAGCAGGCAGCTGGAGTCACGTGTGACGTCCCCTCTATGACAATAGCAACCTCAATCTGCCCGTCCCCGTTTAATCCTACGGAGAGACGTAGGGGGCACTCTTGTTGCTCTCACTTGGTACCAGTCATGGCATACTCGACGATGAACTCAACTATTCCATCCCCTAGAGAAACCAATGCTAGAAGAACCATTTGCAAGAAATAATTGGGTCATACCTTTTGAATAGTAAACATTCTGCTGCTATGAGCATGCAAGCGCCTGTAGGAGTATATGAACAGCAGAGCTGAATACTAATTTCCTGTCCCTAATCTACAAATAAAGTTATGCTCTCAAATTTCACATAAAAAACTCTGAAGCAGATAAATTGCCAAGTTCAAACGTTTATTCTTTAGAAGGTAACCCTGATTCCTTTAAAGATATATAAATATATTGCATAGAAAAACATATTGTTTTACACAAATTAAAAAGGAAACCAAGCCAAAAAAGTTTATTTCCTATTTCCACGCAAATACAAGTATTTCATTTGTCCTATGGCCAAAACTTCATTGCTATTGCTTTATGTCAGTTGGCTTTCTTCTTGAGTGAATCCGAAATGTTTGGCTTCCCTTATCATTTATGTCCTGCGAGATGATAAAGGCTATACTCAACCGATGCACCCACTTGTAAGTAGAATTTAATCTCCATGCATCCCTCTGGCCTAATTCAAAGATAAAATTGCCAAACATGCATAGTGTGTTGCGTAATTGTTATTTTCTTGGTGTACCTGTAAAAAAAATTATTCTTTTTCATTTTCAGTATTCAAGTTTTATTTTTCGCAAGTTTAAATCCGAGATATTGTTGCTAGCCTTTATATTTATTGTAAATTTTACGTTATTATTACCTTAAACCTATTTTACTGAATTAGTAAAATGCAAATGCTGTGAACTTAATTTTCATCAAACATATCCAAATATGTAGCTCATTTTGAGAAAGAAAACTACAAGATATTGTAGGCTTCATACTTCTACATCAGAATAGGAAAATAGGATGAATTTAAATATTTCCTAATTCATGCGAGAGAAGGAGATAAAACTGTTTTCGTGCAATTTCCAAAAACTTTACCACAAAAAGATAATTTTGACTAAGAATTGACCAAAGAAATTTTGACTAAGTCTCTGTTCTCTTTAAGAAAGAAAGAAGAAAAACAAATGATAAAATATTCAATTATAAATCAGGTAATCATTCACCTACACATCTATTTACATTTTTTAAATCATAAATGTCCCTTTAACATCTCGTTTAATTCATTGGAATACCCGATGATAGAACTACAACTTTTGGGTATCCAAGCAATTTTAGTGAATGGACGGAAAATTTATAAGCCTTTTTTGCAAATAACGTTGAATAGCAAGATTATTGGTAAGAAAACGAGGAATTAACATGCGAATTAAAATTAAAAGAAAAAATAAAATCCTAGTCTAGCGAATGAAGATACTAATAGCAGATTTTTGAGAAAGAGGTGGTAAATTACACCTTTCATCTCAGTTGGAGCCACTTCATGGAATAGAAGATTGACGGGGAGCAGGGATTGAATTTTTTAAGCTAAGACTGAAAGAGGCGACTAATATGATCAAAGCAGTTTCATTTACGAAATGTTTCGAAGCAGATGATAGCATTCTTTATGGATGCGCCACTGTATGGATCATGGGAATAGCAGAGGAGAAAACAAGCCTTCCATACCTGGAACTGGAGGAGGATGCTTGAGATTAAATGGGCAGAATAAATCGGAATCAAGGAAGTGAGGCCGGAAATCCCATATGGGAACATTAACTGACCAACATGAATGAGATAAATTGGGACACATTGAGTTAATCACCGTCACAATATACGTAAATAACGAAACTATACAATCATGATGAATACCAACTGACAAATTCACCACGGTGATCCAACTGAAGGTTGACTTTAAACATAGGTATAGGAGCTAAAATGGTTCTCAATCGTATGGATGGGAAACACTGACGTCGGTTGATGTAAAACAGTTCATTTTCTATTAGCGCCTGGCGTTAACTAGGAAGAACAAGTGCCAAATATATCATGTAGGGTGGGTGAAGCCTGGGTCGTCCAAAGTAATGGGGGTTTTTACCTAAACCCTCCCTTTGGTATTAAAAGTCATGAATATCCAAATAAAACAGTTGACAGAATAAATGACTGAAGAAGGGATTAAAAAATGATTTCAGACTAAAAAACCATGCATTACCATTTATACGCATTTTTGAGCCTTGACAAATGGTCAACCTTTTTTGCAAATTCGGTTTTACTCAAACGATACATACTCCACGTCAATAATGTGTGAACTGTTTGTTATATGAAGTAGGCCAAAGATATCTCAAAGTCGGAAAATGCAAAATTATCTTGAAACAATACTGGTAGATACTCTTGACAATACCAACACAATCTGTGGGTAATCAGTGATCAGCATCAACTCGAGATATGCATACAACTTTAGAGCGGCGACGCGGAGTGCGTTGGTTTCACTGGAAGCAAATTTTCGGAGGGAACACTCAAGCTTCTGACCCTGTTGGTCAGACGCCGATGCCCAGAAACGTGCTTGGGGACTTCGAATTGGCCCAGGGTCCATTACTTCAGCACCAGGGGTGGCTTTCCTCTGGCGTTCAGGATTACGGGTGGCTATGAGAATACCTTTCGGTTTATCTGTGCCATAAAGTTCACATCTGACTAGGCTTGATTGAAGCTATTTTGAGAGTCGCCGGCGCAATATCAGAGCGGATATTTCCGAGTTTCCTCTCTCCTGTCATTACTTACGATATGGTGAGGAATATTGAAATAAATCCGATGCCTATTTGATTGCTATTTATTTACCCCAGTATATGCGGCAAGGTTATGACCTCAAGAACAAACAAAAACATTCACCAGCACTTCCCAATCTTACTTATCACGATGTATTGTGGAGATTCAAATTATATGACGATGGAAATATGTGCAATCATAATTCATATCTTAATAGCTATTCCTATGTGAAAATACATTTAAAATAATTCAAGGGAATTGTCAACTTTTTTCTTTCAGAAGCGTTTACATTTGAATTGTTAATTTAAATTGAATAATATCTTCAAATATTTCGGCAAATAAATGCATATTTTATGAGAATTTTTTAAGAATAAGCAAAGTCAGCATAGATGTGCATATTTTATTTCATCAAAATGAAGTCCCTTCAATTAATAATTAGCGCAGTCGTTACAGCAGTGTTTTTGTTCAAAAAAACTCATCGGCTGACTGGAACTATCAACTCATACTCCTTTAGCGGTTCATACTTTCTAATTAATACTCATAATTCGTGAGTCTAAAATGCCCATTTTTTAATAATTTTCTTTTCCATATCGGCCATGAAGATATAATATCTACTTTAACCGCATTTCCTTCATTTTTCGAATATATTATGGCCTCAACCCATCAAACCCTAATATTTCCACTATTTTCTACATACGAGTATGTATCAAGCTTATTTCCTCCTTCTTTACACAATTTCTAATTTAAAAATTTTCCCGTGTTTTAATATGTTTCCTCCTTCTTTACACGTTTTTCCTGTCTTTTCATATTCTATTTACTCTAAGAATAATATTCCAAGAAATCTAGTTTTAAATTAAACAAATTTAATTTTTTTCTTATTCAGCTCCCATCATAACACCACATAACATCAGGCACGCGAGAAAATAAGAATTTTTCCCGCGAAATTCTTCCAAGAATATCATTTTTTGACTCTGAGAGTCATGAGAGTACTGAAAATACTGATTATAAATTGAATTTTTCCAACCACCCTACTTCACGAACTTATTGATACACGAGCATCTTATTTCTAAAGAATCAAAATAGTTTTCTTACTATAGGATTTATCTTTATCTCAAGTTTCACCCAGTGACTATATAATTGGTACTCTCCGCATTTCTGTAGCACCTCGCAGCTGTAACCAACCAAGAGAGATAAGAACCTAAACTGTCCCGCAATATCTCTCTTCCTGTTACTATTGTTACTCGATTTCTTTAATCTATCCTAAGGCAGCTAGAGAAATGTTGTGCATGTAATTTTGCGTTACGCCTGTCTTATATTCATCCTAAACTAAAATAATATTCACTTTATTCCTTATAACTGATTTAACTTTCATTTTGTTCTTAAAATCGAATGTTCCCTATTCAATATTTGATTAAGATATTTAGTTCACCTGCTATCGCGTAAATATTTCTCCATTAGGTGGGTCATGGTAGTCCAGTGGTAGAGCGTTGTACTACTGATAGGAGGGCCCAGGTTCGATCCCCGGACAAGCTACTATGGCCACTTGTAGCTCCACCAAAGCTATGTGATTTTTCGGGTACCAAGCCTTCCTGGGAAACCATAACCGGCACAGGGAAAGGAACTGCCCTACCATGATGTGTGGATTCCACACGCCGTCGGGCTGTGGGTTAACTCTCAACCATCACCTACCAATCGTCCTTAGGGTTGACTACTGTTTATTTTCTTTGTCAGCTGGGGTTTTATGTGTATTTCGGAAGCGACTTCTTGCCAAGCTTCTTTCTCATCAATTCTATAAAATAGTTATCAAGCCTATTTTTTTCAATTTATCCAAGCACGTTTGCAGATGGTGCGAAAGGTTTATTATTCTTCTTGCTTTGTTTATCTGTCCCGTAAGCTTTATTTAGCTCATTTTCTAAAACTCCTGACTTTTATCATTCTTCAGTTGCACTTCTTTTATCAATCTATATGAAAATGGGCCGTAAAAAAGAAGTATTGTAGAAAAGAAAAGATTGGTATTAATTTGTATTTGCTGATATTGGAGAGCAATAGGGTTCAAATGGACAAATTATCAATAATGAAAGTGGCTCGATATTAATGAGGAAAAGTGACAGATTTTATGAAAAAACCGAATTTAATAACCGCTTAAAACCTAAAGCTGATTCTGCGGCATGAGGGCCTAACTATGATAGTTATCAAACGAAAGTTTTAACGCATTAACTGTGGAGAAGAACCTGGATGACATCTGAGGAACAAATAAATGCAACCTAAGAAAAGCAAATAAAAATAGAATTCGATATGTGGTAAGGGTATGTGAATCCTTGGTGAGAGCTAATTCAGATGGGCAAACAATAATGACATTATAATTTTGGAGAGTAGTTTCTACAAATAGGTAAGATGACTCTCACAGAGTTATCGATTTCTATGTTAACCACAGAAGACTGGTTTCCACCTTAAAAGTGGAAGAAGATAGTTCTATAATGACGCATGGTCATACAATAAAACGTAATTGAGAAAAAGCGGAACATCATTGCAAAAACTAATCAAATACATTATTTATTCATTGCAAATTTCATGAGAAGGCTGAATTTTTCACCATAAATATTTTAAGAATGATAAGGTAGGTGAAACTATCTAGTAGCAATAGTTTTATGCGAATTTTTCTGGAAAATGTCTTCCTTCTATTCTATTAGGCTTATAATCAATAATTAATTTACATAATATTTAAGTGGTGGATAAGTAACCTTCCCATCCAACGGTTAATGGGAATGAAATACGACGGAGGAGGCATGAAGTAGGCAATATTTCAGAACATTGTGTAAATTCTCCTGGAAAAATTTGATGGGTTTCCATGTCTTGCCTTGAAATAATAGCTCAAAGTACTTTCTAAAATAAACATTGAATGCTTCACCGTGTTAAAATTTTCTGCGCTGGTAACCAACGCTCCAAATTAGCCTTAGGTGATTTTGTCAAAACTACGTGTCTAGAAGTTATTTCTCCAACTGAGTGACTCTTCAGACGTAGTGAACTCATTAAAATTCCTCGTAACTTTTAAGAAAGAAGAAACTGCTGTAGATAAAAAAGTATATTATTAAGAACAAGAGCAAAAGAATAAGAATTTTTTACCCGGTATTTTTTAAAATTACAATATTGTCGCTGAACGTTGAACCGGATGACAAGACTGCCTCCAAATATTTCCTGCATATAAAAATTCTGTTTATCTGAGATACTTTTTAGTACGTTAAAAAAACAGTATTCTCCATAGAAGCAGTATTTATAAATCAATCTTTTTATATTTATTTCTTTGAAAACGAAGCACCTTTAGTCCAAAACTATGAAGCCATGAGCTAGAAGAAATACCACGTCGTGACTCCTCATTAGAATACCGGGCCTGAGAAATAATCCTACTGCTAACTACTTATTTCACCCCTGACTCACTTTTTCTCATTAAACACATCCTATTAAATGTCCAGGTTGTAAAATGTACGCTCAAGTTTTCAATATTATGCCTTCAAATTCATGGTATACTACCAATCTAGAACTTAATTCCTCATTTTAGCCTGTTTTCTATGGGGTAGCAGGATATCGCCGGTAGTCTTCGGCAACAACCCCCGGAAGCGATGAGTCTTATGTTGCAAAATACCGATTTGGCGGAGTAACCGTATTCGTACCTATCTACGGCGAATGAGATGCCAAAGATTCTCCCTCCCTCTCTATCATTCTCTCTTCACAATCGCCCATTGCTCAGAATCCCCGCTCCATTATACTACAACCCAAGACAGTGGGCCACGAAATCAATTTAACAGCTGCCCGTGACGTGGAGAGAGAATAAATATGGCCGAATTTCAAATCGAAATCCCAGGGGCTCAATGAGTGTCGCCGTTGGGCGATATCGATATTCGGAGCAGTGGGTGGTATGGTGGGGGGGAGGTTGGGCAATGGAGGGGGGAGGCGATGCGGGCGTCCACTCGATTATGCGGGTGAGGAAGGCACAGAAGCCGGGGGCGTGGGCACATAAGTGTGTGCAGCAGGCCGAAAGGATTGAGTCGGCAGATCACGAGAGGGAATGTGGAGAAGGTTGGGGGATGCATGCACCCCAGGACTCCATGGCCACTTGACCGAAGTGAGACGGAAACGATATCGGAGGAAAGAGGCGTGACATACTAGGGGCTGGATCAAAATTTTCCCCAACCAAGGGTTTCGTCTCATTTCGCCATTTTCCAATCTTCTCTGTAATTGAGAAAAAGGAATTCGGTTATTAATAAATTCCTCCTTTTCCCTTCCTTCCATATTTGGGTAACTCTTTTCGTTTTAATATAAATAAGTGTGTATTTCCAACGAGTAGGAAACATTGGAAATATTACGAACGTAGTAAAATCGATGAAATTGAATTAATTATGGAAACGTATCCACGCTGGTTTCCGTTATGATTCTTGTGCTGACGAAATTAATGTTGAAAAATTATATCTGATATGTCCCAATTATTGCTTCAGTTTTCTGAAATTTACCTGTTGAAAGTCTAATTTAGCGAATTTGCTTGATCCAAATGTCAAAATTGAGGGCCATAAAAAGCTTTAATTCAATACGGTACATGGATTGCATTACGTGATGAGAAAAGCAATAATGTCAAATAACCACTTTAGAATATAGTATCCTATATCTGAGACTATGATTCAACTATTGTGCTTAGCGTTGATTAAGTATTTATGACAATGCTGAAACTTTGATTTCTAATCACACTTTCCGGAAATGTATTCCCTTTATTCTATGTTTAAATATGGATTTTAACTAAAATGACTTTAATAAGTAATCAAGGAATTCTATTTATTACTTACATGTTTGAAAGGGCTAAAATATTCACAAAATTCTATTTAATATGGGTTGTATGTCACTCGCTTAAACAATTAATTTCCTAATTTCATGCCTTCATGTGCCAAGATCAAGCAAAGAATTCTATTCTAAGATAAAATACTAAAGTATTCTCTACTTATTGCTGGGAATGACTCTTCTGAGAGCTCTACTAAGAACAACATAGTTCACTGCGTCAGCTTGAAGTTTTTCGTGGAAATTCGCATAGACGTCTCCCACTATGCTTCCGTATGATCTTGTCAGAACTCCGTTCAATTCAATTTATGGCCACTTTCAAATAGCGCGGTAACCTGACTCAACCTTGCACTCGCAATTTTTTCATATAGCGTTAGGCTCTGAAGTCGAGCTTGAGTTAGCACAATTCGAACATCTTTTCCAACTGCTAGCTCCGTTACTCTCTTTCTTCCTTGCCTTTTGAACGGGGGCTCTGGCTGCGCCCAATCAATCACCAAGCCAACCCGTCGGTTTTATAGCCAACGACTGTCATTGGAGCACCCGGTCATCTTATTCTACACCAAGCGTATCAGCTTAAATCCAATAACGGATACGTTGAGGGGCGAGGGATGTTGGAAATGTGCCATTTCATTTAGAATTTATGTTGTCATTTGCCTCTCAGAAAGAAATTCAACGCTTAATTTCATCTCAGGCAACAAAGTTGGTAAAAAATATGCGTATAAAATAGAATAACTTGTATTCTAAATTTCTATATCCTTGCCGTTGCATTTCAAGTGTTTATCCGATTTTCAAGCACCATATTTTGAAAAATTTAATTCTTCGACAAAGAAAACCGTGCATAGAAAAAGATTTATTAGCTTTGCATATGAATGGATACAAATATGAAGCTACCTTTGATACGGATTTGTTTGTATAAAGAATTGTTCTAACGAATTACATTTGCTGCTTGAATTATTGTGATATATTAGTTTTTCCAGTTCAAAAAAAATTCAAGTACTTCAAAGTTGATTCTAGCTCATGGATTTTCTTATTACGTTTAGCTTTCACTAGCCCATCAAAGACGAGGGTATTAATATTCCATCACATTTAACATCCATACCTCCCAATGGTTTTCTACAAGTATTGGAAAATCTTACAGGTAGTATTTATTGTATCAATTTAGTTTTAATTGAAATTCACGTTATTTCAGATGATATTTTCCAATTTATCGCTCATTTCCTGAAGGAGGAGTACTTTTAAATGATATTTCAACTATTTTTTGGTGATTTTGTGTAATTACGGGAAACGATTTTGGGTAAATTGAGATGAAGTGTTTCATATTCATGCATGATATGGAGAAATACTAATCACCGTTACAAAGATGTACGACACCAATAGAGAGTGCTTATCTCCCATGGAAATAGGTGGTTTTTCTGCTCTTGGTGTGCATTAAATCTCAAGGAGAGGGAGTAGGTAAGAGATTTTGTTTAAACTAATGAATCCGATTGAAAACGTAGCTAGCGGGAAGTGACTATAATATTCTTAACATATTTTCTCATTCTATCAAAACTGTAAAATTCAGAACGATTAAAGCTTTAAGATTTCCAAAATCAACGGTGTAAAGAATTTTGAAATTAGTCTTCTCGTAGATAGAGTCGGCTACTGACCAAAAAGCCTTTGATTTTAAGATCATGCTGCTTGAATGCTAGAAATATCAGAAAACGTCAGCCTGCGGAATGAAAAGGAACGGAGCTCTGAATGTATGAAGTTAACACGCAGGAGAACGCAGTAACAGGTGTTGTGTGTCATTGCATAAAAACCTGACTTAAAAAACTGAAACTCTCACACCTTCTTTCGAAGATTCAGAGAAAAACTGTTTGTAATAACATTATAATAGTTAGGATGAGAAATTAAGCAAAAGAAAGTTTAGTTTGTGAAATGAAAAATAATTACATGAATGTATGGTGAAATAATGTGGATAACGGAGAAAAGAAAATAGGAAAAAAATGTGAAAAAAGATCAAACTGACTTGCCTTGTAAAATGGTTCAGTGGAACATTTTTCTTGGTGATGTGAGGACCTAACACTATTCAACTTTCCACAGTAAGAAATTATTTGTTTAGTAATTGATTCGCTATAGCTTTTGACTCTGTCCAGGGAATGCGTCCTATACTTAGGTGACTTATGTATACGAGGGTAGGCTGAAAAGTAATGGACACATGCTTGTAGAGCGCGAAAAAAACTAATACCAAGTTCGAGTGGTAAGTACATTATAGTACAATTTGTAAGCTTCTAAATCATATAGTTATTTTTCAACATGGGCCAACATATTTCTCCCTACGTGTAACAAGTTTTTTCATTCCGTCACTGACAAACTCTTCCGAATTTTTTCGAATCCAGGACTTGGCAGCTGCTTTCAACTCATCGTCCGAGGTATAATGATTACCCTTGAGGTTTCATGTGCGTTTAGGAAACAAATCGGGGGAATATCGAGGCTATGTAATCTGTTCAAATTTCAGGTTTCGCAGAGCCTCTCCAGTTGAGAGCGAGGTGCCTGAACGAATGTTGTCATGTTGCAGCATTATTGGCGCCAGGCTGCCTTTAACACAACCAGCGGCTTCCTTGGATATTCCAATATGGTTTGCAATACACTTTTGGGTGATTCGCTAGTCAATTTTGGATCAAATCTTAGACGAGGTTGCGATTTTTATCAGCTGTGGAAGTGATCGAACGTCCGCTTCGTGTTCCGCCAACAATTATGGCTTTTCCAGGTTTGCAACAACGAAATTGTATCACCCATCGATTAACAGTAGACGCATTAACAGTATTGTCATCATGAACAGACTTTTAATGACGATGAATGTCAGAAGGAGTCACTTTTTCAGCAGGTAAAAATTCGATAGCAGCACGCAGTTTAACTCACGTTGAAATTGCACAAGAACGCGTCTCTATTCTTCCGCTTCTCGAAATACACAGGATATATGGAACGACCTCAAACCTGCGCATTCATGTTGAGGGAAGGTATTACTTCCACACGCGAGAATTATATAATTGCGTCTACGATTGAAACCGAAATATGTAATTACCTTTTCTTCCCAGCTACATTGTAACCTTTTTACACCTCCTACCTCCCTCTGTAACCAACCCCCCTCCCTTGATCAGAAAGTATATTTACCAAGTTTACTCCTTGGAGGACCACCTAATGATGACGTTCAACTTCGAAAACTGGGCCGTGTTTTTAAATGAAGTGTGTGGAAGTACAAATCAATTATTTCATTTCATTTCAACTGTGGTTCTAGTTGTGAACATTAGTGTGGCAATTTTTAAGCTGAATGCACCACTACCTCTCTCCGCCTTCACTCATTATTTCGTCTCCACACACCACACAAAGTTGCCTCATAATATTCAATCGGCTCGTGCGCTCGTTGCAATTCACAAATGTTTATTGCCGCGCACACATTAACAGTTAGATAGATAGATAGATAGATAGCGGTCTTTATTTGGGCGAAATTGAGACCAAATGGTCCCTTCTTCCATTTAACCCATCGTCATATACATATTATATTAGCCATTTAAACTTACAGTTACATTCAAATCTAAACATAAACACATAGAGATAGACATAAATTCATTAATCCAAATTTGCACATCGAAAAGAAAAAAGTATATACATATATATAGACACACACATACACATACACATACACACACATATATACCTATATGCATACACATAAATACACATATACATACATATCCACACACACATACATATACACACATAAAACATACATACATGCATTCATACACATGCATAAATACATACATAAGTACGCACATACACACCCATACATACATACATATACATATATAAATTAAGAATACTCCTTCAAATACTCAAATTAAATGACAGTGAAGATAGAGTACAATAAAATGAGGAAAGTCTAAGCAAAGAATGAGGTTTGTGGGAAAAGCTAGGGAGAGCGTGGCATTGCTCAACTAGTAAAAACCCACGCAGGAAAAAACACCCACGAAGAGAAGGGGGGTGTGAAAAACCTGCGAAAACCCTATTAATTAGAGGAAAGATACATGTACATTGTAACAATCATTTTTACAGAGTATACATATTATTAAGTTACTGAAATTGAAATGGAGAAATTAAATACATTGACAACACATGCGGAGTAATGAGAAGCGTGATGTTTCTAAAAATAATTACGCAAACTCCTACCGCTTGAGATGACAAAACAAAAAGCAGGGTAAAAAACAAAGTAGACACAGTGATCTGTATAACAGCTGAGTGGAATGACGGAGGGATACTGGTTAAGTTAAGTACCTGAGGAAAATGAACTTGTGTGCTCTTCTAAATGTTGTTGTTGATGAAGAGTTTTTTATGTCATCTGGGAGAGAGTTCCACAGACGGCATGCTGTAACATGAAAAGATTTGTGATAGATTTCCGTGCGATGGTGTGGAACAAGAAGTTTGTTATTACCCCTGGTATTTCTGTTGTGGATTGAGTTGATGAAGAGGAAGTTTTTGTATAGATAATTAGGGGTGTGCTTTGAAAGTATTCCGTAGAGAAGTGAAAGAATATGTAAATGCCTGCGGCCTTCTAGCTTTAACCAGGATATTCTATTAAATGAGTCGGAAATAAGATCGTACTTCCTAAGATCACATATGAACCGCACACAGGAATTATGGGTCTTCTGGAGTTTGGTTTTTAGTTCGCCAACAGTTCGCAGTGAGCAAAGTAGAACAACCAGAGTCTGCACACTATGACATCATGATTCGTACTCAGTGCAGATAAGATTAGAATCCAAGATGGTAGTTCTAGTCTGGGCCACCGCCACGCTAGGCCGAAACTTAAGTTATTTACTTGTCAGTTCTAGTCTTAATTTGTGTAAAGGTGGTAAAAGATATGAGATAATTTTTCGAGACTTTCAAAATGCATTCCAAAAGTAATATAATTGAATTTTCCATGGCGCTCTTATATGTTGACGTAGGATAAACTACTAAGCTTTGCCACTAATCCAGTCCCAGTGCTCTCCAAACTGTGGAAGCAGCAGGACGTCAGTAATGGCAAACCTCTGCGCTCCAACCGTGTCACGAAAGACCATTGAAAATGAACCTTATTATTTGGATAAGGTCATCACTGGTGATGAGACCTGGGTTTTCTAATACAATCAAGAAACAAAACGCCAGAGCTCTGAGTAGCGCACCGATCAGTCCCCACAGCCCAAAAAGGCAAAAATGAGCAAATAAAAAGTGAAAACTCATGCTCATGGTATTTTTTGACAGTACAGATCTGGTCCATAATGAGATCGTTCCTCAAGGAAAAACAGTTAACGCTGCCTACATCATGGATATGCTGGGAAGACCGAAAAAAGGCCATCACGACGAGAAAAGATATCTCCGCTACCTGGAAACTCAATCACGACAGCGCGCCTTGCCACAACGCACTACGATTCCGCACTACGATTCCTGACCAAACATCAGGCCCCACACCCCCTATAGTGCGGACGCAGCTCAAGCAGACTTCTATTTGTTCCCTCGGATTGAGGCAGTCCTCAAAGGAGCCCGGTTTTCGTCCAAAGAAGAGATTCAATCAGCCGTGACGAAGACCTTGCGAGAGGTTCCCGAAGACGCCATCCAGGGCGCCTATCGGTAATGGCAGTGTTGCTGGATAAATGTCTAGAGGCCCCAGGACAGTAATTTGAAGAGCTTTAAGTGTTTGTGTAAATCTGTTCAATAAATTACTCTAAAAAAATAATAGCATTACTTTTGTAACGCAACCTGTAATAAAAGTCCCACGGGGATTTTTTCCATTGAATATGAAATAAGACATCTATAGAATTAAGAAAATAAAGTGAGTGTGAGATGCTACTCTTCTAATGCATGAGCTACAATGAGCATGATTGTCGGTATTTACGGTAATAAATACTACACCAGGAGAGCTCTCCAATTGTGAAAGGAAGAGAACTGACAAATATAGGAAGGAGATTGGAGTCAGGGCGGGGGCACGTGGAAATGGGGAAGAGGCCTGTAATTGGCGGGGTTGAGGCTGATGAGGACCCCGTAAGCCTAAATGAACCAATAAAGGGTTAGGAAGGGGGAGTGGCCAAGCGGGAGAAAGAAAGGGATGGGGTGAGTTTTTTTCGAGACGATAACGCTAGGAGGAATGAATGGGAGAGGAGCGCTACGAAGGGGAGGAGGGGTAGTCGGAACGAGTCGCTTGGAAGATGTATCGAATTTCTCCGGGAAGCGTCACCAGTTCAGCTATCACTTGGTGGGCGGGTGGGTGAGGGAAATGGGAGTTGGGGAGGGGGTGGGAGATACCGGCAGAGGTCCTCAGCGCGCTAAACTCGGCGTCGAAATCCATCTAATCTTTACGACGGGGCCTTGGACCCGTAGGTGGCCGGATTGGTCATTGTTCCCTTCGCCCCTTTCCCCAAACAAACATTCTCTCCCCCCACTATTCCTTAGAGGTTTGCTGCTTGTATTTAAATTCCTATCTCAATGAATGTTTAATCGTGAGATCGAGATACACACTTGGTAGGAGGATGTTATGCTCACATTAAGATCACACATTACGGATATAGACTACTTGCTTCATGAGCATTAGAATAATTCCTTTGAATATGGCATCACTAATTCCATAAGTCCTTTCGGGCCATTAGAAATTAGTGGACCCCTATGAATGGTTGGGTAAAGAGAGTGTCTTGGGATGTCTCCAATCTTGTCAAATTTATAGTCATTCTCCTCAATAGATTAAAAACTCTCTAAGTTGTTTAGATAACATGGTAACTTTGAATTATCTTCGTGCATTTTATTTCACTGACTTCCCATTATCATACTTAGAACAATATTATAAATAATTAGTAAAATCATTGTACTTCATTCATCCTTGAAAAATAATATTTAATTAATTAAGAGAACCTTTCTAAAAATAGCATCAATTGGGAATAGGGTAAATAATTAAATAGAGTTTATCATATACATTTTTTACATGTTAAGCTTCATTTGTTAATGTTAACATTAATTTTCAAATCGGCGTAATATTTAATACAATTATTATTATATGCATACTCAACAAGTTTAGTTGAGTTAAAGATAACCTAATCCAATGCAAAGTAAAGTAAATACAGGATGCTAGAGTTTGAACACATTTTAACAGCTTCCGCATTAATTTTTGATTGTAAAATGATGATAACCCACATCTCTCATTTCAATGTGTCAATTTAAGTTAAATATAACACAGCTGACACTAGGGGACATGCGTGTGTGTGTGGAGATACGCCGGTCTCCTAAGCGAATCTCGACCGATTCTCCGACCCAAGCTTCTATCTATCTACCAACAATCCCCAAACACGTTTACGTTGAATGTCAGAGGCATAGGGTGGCACTAAGGTTCGGGGCGAACGAATGCTCTAATTCTGAAGTGGGTATCTCTACACCTCCCTTGCGATTAATTCTCAATTTAGCTCATGCACAAGTTACTAGTGTCTAGGTCTCAGAATGGCATCCCCTTTTTTTCTATTAAATTCATGTAAAACTGCCATATTTTCTACAATAACATTCATCTGACGAAAGATGAGCACCTGGGAGGTAGCAATGTATAGCTGGATGAATTTATAAATTGATGGAGTGAATAGGGAATTAGTTGCTTAAATAAGGAAATAGATTGAAATGGTAACAGAATATATTTAATGAATAAATAATATTGGAACTCATTTTTCGGGCGTTTCTCTTTTTAATGGGTCTTAGATGAATACACATTTAAAATAATATAATATTATAATAAAATGAAATTTTATATGCATAATCTATTATTTTTCTCATTGTTACAATTAACCTGTTCATTACCTTTAACACAAAATAGCTTTCGAAATCGAAAACCTAGTCAGAAAATAAACTTTGATTACCATTGTAGTGGACCTACAAAGTGGTAGCTGAATAAGTCTGGAATGTACGGATTCAGTTTCAGATTCTGTAAAAGACTTTTCATTGTTTCGTTCTCGTGTGCCTAAACGATATATATATATATATATATATATATATATATATATATATATATATATATATATATATATATATATATATATATTCGAGGTAGGAATGAAAGTGGGCGGGGAATTCGTAAAATCAGTTAGGTTTGCTGATGACCAAGCCTTAGTTTGTCAGTCAGCCAGGGGGCTGCAAGCTTTGCTGAGTGAATTGGAAATTCAGTGCGACAGGTATGGGATGAGAATCAATATTAATAAAACAAAGGTTATGCGATTTTCTAGAAAGAAAAAGGCCAAGCTTAACATTAAAATAGGAGGGCAAAAACTAGAGCAGGTAGAACAGTTTACGTATCTCGGTAGTGTTTTGGACCAACACGGTCAAAGTAGTAGGGACGTAAGGAGAAGAATTGCGCTAGGCAAAGAGGCTTTCACAAGGAGGAAGGAGTTGATGACGGGGACTCTGAGTAAGGATGTTAAGAAAAGACTCGTAAAAACTTTGATATGGAGCGTAGCTATGTACGGCACGGAAACGTGGTCATTGAAGCAGGAGGATAGACGTAGACTGGAGGCTTTTGAAATGAGGGTGTGGAGAAGAATGGAGAAGGTGAAATGCACAGAGAAGAAAACAAATGAGGAAGTACTTGGTATGGTGGGCGAAGAGAGGGGTTTGTTGGGAGCAATCCTATGGAGGCAGGAAAAGTGGATGAAGGGGGTATTGACCGGCAGTGGGATGTTGAAGACTGTGATAGAGGGTAGAATGTTGGGCAAAAGAGGAAAGGGAAGGAACAGGATAGGGATGTTGGACGGGATGAAGGGAGGAAGAAAGTACTCAGAGATGAAGAGGGACCTGATATAGAGTAGGATGATGGATTTTGTGTTTTGTTAGGAGTAATAAAATATTTGTTTGGTAGTTGTGTCCATCGAAAAACCTACCTTAACCGGTAGATTACCTTAAAAAAAAATATATATATATATATATATATATATATATATATATATATATATATATATATATATCCCTCTTTAAGAAAAACATTAAGCTCAGAAAAATATTTGTATTCCTTTAATCACAATATTAAAGTTGAAATAGAGATACGGGATCATTGAACACTGTACAACTCTTCGGTGGCTCACTTGTCCTAAAAAATAGCAGAAACTTAAATGTAATCCAGTCTCCCAGCGACATCAATTGCATTGGTATCTCCAGGTCTGACCGGATCCTATCTTATAATTGTCTTCTTCCCCAATTTAGATCCCCGCCTTAATTAAAAAATAAAAACGTTCGAGTGAAGAAAGGAGGAAGAAAGGTTTCCGGTCACAACACGACACCATGGTGTATTGCGAAAATAACAAATGGGTAAATTGACATTCTCTTCTGCACGTGAATATATTGACTTCCAAGGAAACGCGCTGGTCATTAATCTGTCTCTCGAGGCTGGTCATTTCCCTTGATCTCTTAATTTTCCACTTTATGCGTCTTTGTTTCTTAGCGCTACTTTCCGGGAGCGAGAGAATGGAGGATTACCACTAAGGAATTTCCAGCAGTACGTATTCATTACTTTTACAAGTTGACAGACGCACAAGTTCGCACTCAATCCATTAATAATGAAGGCATTTTCTTTATTGTGCCGACGCTTTAAAGAAATTGCCTTCATTAGGAATGCATTGAGGTCATTCTCTCTTAGTGAGTCTCATGCTCCTTAGGGAATGAATCCCCACCAATAAGAAAGTTTAGAGAGGAAGTGGAACAAATGAGTGATGGCAGACGGAAGAAACAAAAAGGCTCAGTGAGATGGAATGCGGAGGAAAGAAAAGGAGTGGGACATTTTATAAACATTTTTTATGAAAATATCTTAATTTCCTCTTGTCTTTTATACTTTGTAGCTGGCTTACAGGTTTTCGAATCATCATACCTCAGACTTGAATGACGTTGGGCTATAAATAAGGCTTCGTGACTTTATTCATTGGTGGCTGCAGAAAAAGTCCTTATTAATGGAAAATAGCTTAGAATATAGATGAAATGTCTCAGCTGAGCACCCCTAAATTGTTTCCCTATTTTGAATTTACGGAGAATATTTTCGATACTATAAATGTTCCACTAACAAAAAAGAGGTTTTCAGTGAGCGAAAACGCGTTATTAACGTCATGCCGTTTTTTGTCAACAGCCGCATCACGGAGAGGGCGGTATGAGCCGGCGCGTTGTCATGATGGAAGAATCAGTCGCCTGTGTGCCAAAGACCTGCTGCTCTAGAATCCTCGGAATTCGACTCCATGGCACTCCAGACATCTCACAAAGTTGATCAACGTTTCTGCGACGGTCTTCAAGAATGAGGACATTGATTTTTACGACCTATTCGTCAGTTCTTGATGTTGAAGGGTGGCCTGGACGGGGGTGGTATTCAATAGACATTTCACCATTTTTAAAACGTATAAACACTCTTAGACTCTGGTTTTGCTTAGAGCAGTTTCCCCATAAACAGTCTTGAGAATTTCAATAGTTTTCGCGGCCGATTTCCCAACAGGAAACGAAATTTCACTGCAGCGCGTTGCTCTTGAAAATCCGCCATTCCGTTTTTCTCCGAAATGAAAAAAGTTGTTTCACTGAAACAGATCTCACGGGCGGACCGATCCAGTCACAGCGACGGCACTGCGCATACTAACGCAGGTGGCCTGAGCCTGACATATGACCGGCCGCACTAAGGATTCCCCTACTCTCGCTCCCCACCGCAGCCCAATTTTCGTTATTTTGGACGCCCCCGCGTATAGAAAAGATGCATCATAAAGAATTTCGGTCAGCAAACTTAGACATAGAAAGTGAGCATGGCTTAGATTAGCTCGAGGCATACTCGACAGGGAATCGAAAGGGCAATAAGGGCGATCAAATCTAAAAAGACCTAGGGGCAAGACGAGAAGAGGAAGAAGGAGAGAAAAGGTTTAGGTAAATGTGGTAGGTAGGAGAGGCACACGCGATCCCATTGCAGTAATGGGATCACTAATCGAGAGGAATATAAAAAACATATCCTGACATATTTGCCTGTATCGTAGATTTCGAAAAGGCGTTTGATAGAGTGAATTGGGAAAAACTAATAAATATACTGCAGAAAATAGGAATAGATTGGAGGGAAAGGAGGCTAATCTGAAACCTGTACATGTCTCAGACTCCTCAGGTGCGAATGGGGAACGGGGATTCCGGATGGGCAGTGTTAGGAAGAGGTGTAAAGCAGGGTTGCCCGTTACCACCGTTGCTGTCCAACATACAGGTATATGTGGAGGAAATGGTTAAAGAGGCATGGGAAGAACTAGAGGTAAGAATTAAAGTTACATTGCAATTCATAAAATCATTTATGTTTCCTGATGACCAAGCTCTAGTTTGTCAGTTGCAACCATTTTTGATTAAATTAGAAATTCAGTGCGATAGATACGGAATGAGAATCAATATCAAAACACAAAGGTCATGCAATTTTCTAGAAAGAAAAAGGCTAAGCCTAACATTAAAATAGGACGGCAAAAACTGGCGCAGGTAGAGCAGTTTTCGTATGTTGGAAGTGCTTTGGACCAACACGGTCAAATAGTATGCATGTAAGGAGAAGAATGGCGCTCGGCAAAGATTCTTTCATAAAGAGGAAGGGAGTTGATGACAGGGACTTTGGGTAAGGATATTAAGAAAAGACTCGTGAAAACTTTGATTTTGAATTTGATATGTACGGCTTGGCAGCATGCTCACTGAAGCAGGATGATAGACCTAAATTGATGGTTTTTGAAATGTGTGTGTTTAGAATGATAAGGAAGATGAAATGGACAAAAAAGAAAACAAACGAGGAAGTGCTAGGTATGGTGGATGAGAAGAGGGAATCATTAGATACATACATAGAGGTCTTTATTTGGGCGAAATTGAGACCCAATGCTTCCATTCTACTCATAACTGTTTTTGGGAGCAATCATAAGGAGGCAGGAATAATGGATGAAGGGCGTATTGATCGGCAGTGGGATGTTTAAGACTGTAATAGAGGGGAATATGTTATACAAATGAGGAAAGCCCAGGAATAGAATAGGGATGTTTCACGTGATGAAGCGAAGAAGGAATTACACAGGAACAGGGCGTTGTTGTAGAGTAGGATTTTGTATCTCGAGTGACTTCCAGCCTAACTCCTCTAAAATATCTGTTTCAATCTTCATTTCGTTTCAGTTTTTGACGAATCTGGCGGATTTTCTTAAAATGTATTCTAAATTTTTTTCCAAAAGATTACACATACTTGCAGCTTATTCAAAGTTCGCCCCAACTAAAGTGAAATAACTACTCTTCTTGACTCGCTCATTATATCTCTCCACCACCCGTTTAATGAAACCGACTTTCTTTCAGGCGGATCGGCAAATTATCCTGATATGTTATTTCAATGAACTGCTTAGTGTTATAATTACCCCAAATATTTGATTTTATTTGATGTAGTAAGCACTAAACCCCCATACTTCATAGTTTTTAACCTCCTCATTACATATTTTGCTAAAAAATTTCAATACAGAACATTTCCTGGTATATTGCATCATCGGAAGCATATTGGAACATCCATTGCTACGAGTAGAAGTTTTTATGTACTTTAACATGATGATATTGAATTGCAGGTGTACTTGAAAATAATGTATACTAATACAACTTGTATATGTTAATGTAAGGAATAAGCCTATTACTGTCGTTTATGCGTCGAAGCCAGCAAAAGTGCAATTAAGTTTTTATTAAAAATACATAGGTTACCTTTTCAGTGAGGCTATTACTTCCCCAAGATTAAAATTTCAGATAAAAATAGAAACTCGCGAAAATTAAAAAAAATGGTTATGAGGAACCTGGAAGCAAAACATATATGATAGCCTTATATTTAAAAAAGTATTGGTTCTAAATTTGCTTATTTCATTATTAATATAAATACTTCTTATTCCTCGGTTTTTTATTCCTTATCTCAGTCTCTCACCTTCAAATACGAATGCCTTGGGATTTTTTCATCATTTTACCTCCACATTTTCTTTCAGTTAGTAACGCTCCATTAATTTCTTCTTGATCTTCCCACCAAGAAAATGGTGAATAAAACCTTCAATGGCGCATCCACTCTACTCCTTATAATGGACCAAAGGCGTTGAAAAAGCGTCGAAAGCAGATGTTTTCTCTTGAATCAAAATCTCTCTTACCTCTTTGTGCACCAAAAGTTTTGCAAGTGCAGAACCGTAAAAATCTTTCCCTAATTGACTGTCAAAGTAGTTTTTAAGGAACGATTTACCTTTCCCGTGAAATTATGGTAGCCTAGAATGGGGTTTTACATAAAATAAAAAATAAAACATAAACATAATATCAAAGTTATCCATCTATCACATTTTTATCTTACGCATGGCATAGCGCTAATCCATTCTTCCAAATGCGATACATACAAAAAACTAATGCATATATGCATATATATAACGATTGTACGGAAAAACTCACGAGCGGCACAATAATGGGCTGACACAATGTAACACAAATAGAAAAGAATAGACACATTTAAAAGAACACTCACACGGTAAATTGTTCGAGCTTTCGGCCCTCTCAGAGGTATTCTTCAAGGGTCTCTCTTGAAGAAGGCCTCTGAGAGGGCCGAAAGCTCGAACAATTTACCGTGTGAGTGTTCTTTTAAATGTGTCTATTCTTTTCTATTTGTGTTATATTGTGTCAGCCCATTATATATATATATATATATATATATATATATATATATATATATATATATATATATATATATATATATATATATGCATTATATAAATATACACGCTTATTCACATGGAAATATTATATATATATATATATATATATATATATATATATATATATATTTTTTTTTTTTTTTTTTTTTAAGGTAATTTACCGGTTAAGGTAGGTTTTTGGATAGACACAACTACCAAACTAACATTTTATTACTCCTAACAAAACACAAAATCCATCATCCTACTCTATATCAGGTCCCTCTTCATCTCTGAGTACTTTCTCCTCCGTTCATCCTGTCTAACATCCCTATCCTGTTCCTTCCCTTCCCTCTTTTGCCCAACATTCTCCCCTCTATCTGAGTCTTCAACATCCTACTGCCGGTCAATACTCCCTTCATACACTTTTCCTGCCTCCATAGGATTTCTCCCAACAAACCCCTCTCTTCGCCCACTATACCAAGTACTTCCTCATTTGTTTTCTTCTCTGTCCATTTTACCTTCTCCATTCCTCTCCACTCCCACATTTCAAAAGCCCCCAATCTACGTCTATCCATCTGCTTCAATGACCATGTTTCCGTGCCGTACATAGCTACACTCCATATCAAAGTTTTTACGAGTCTTTTCTTAACATCCTTACTCAACATCCCCGTCATCAACTCCCTCCTCCTTGTGGAAGCCTCTTTGCCTAGCGCAATTCTTCTCCTTACGTCCCTTACTACTTTGACCGTGTTAGTCCAAAACACTACCGAGATACGTAAACTGTTCTACCTGCTCTAGTTTTGGCCCACCTTTTTTAATGTTAAGCTTAGCCTTTTTCTTTCTAGAAAATCGCATAACCTTTGTTTTATTAATATTGATTCTTATCCCAAACCTGTCCCACTATATTTCCAATTCACTCAGCAAAGCTTGCAGCCATTTGGCTGACTGACAAACTAAAGCTTGGTCAACAGCAAACCTAACTGATTTTACGAATTCCCCGCCAACTTACATTCCTACCTCGAGTTCTTCCCATGCCTCTTTAATCATTTCATCTGCATACAGGTTGAACAGCAACGGTGATAATGGGCAACCATGCCTTATACCTCTTCCTAACACTGCCCAACCGGACTCCCCGTTCCCCACTCTCACCTGAGCAGTCTGAGACATGTACAGGTTGCGGATTAGCCTCCTGTTTCTCCAATACATTCCTATTTTCTGCAATATACTCATTAGTTTTTTCCCAATTCACTCTATCAAACGCTTTTTCGAAATCTACGAAACAGGCAAATACCTCCCGATTGTGTTCTATATTCCTCTCGATTAATAATCTCATTACTGCAATGGCATCACGCGTACCTCTCCCCTTCCTAAACCCAAACTGATCATCTCCTACGTAATCATTTGCCTTACTCTCTATCCTTTTGTTTGTGATTCCAAGAACAACTATAGCTGCGTGGGATATCAAACTAATTGTCCTGTAGTCCACACATGACGTGGCGTTTACCTTTTTCGGAATAGGAACTAACACTGATCTCACAAAGTCTTCCGGTCAGATTCCCTCCTCTTAAATAGTGCGGATCAGCCCATATAGCCTCTTCCTCCCACATTTTTCTAAGCATTTTAAAAGTTCCACGGGAATGTTATCCACAATGTCTTATTTATTTTCATCTCCCTTAATGCTCTTTCTATCTCATTGTCTAGTATGCCTGGACCTAAGCTATCTTCCTCTACGTCATGTTCCTTTTCAATGTCTAACATTATTGGTCTAAGCTCTTTACTATACAGTTCTTCTACATATTCCTTCCATCTCTCTCGGATCTTACCGGTGTCAACTATTACCTTACCTGCTTTATCTCTAACTGCTATCGTTGATCTCCCTAACTTACTTCCCGATAAAGATTTAACTTTGCTGTACAGCGCACCGATTTCACCCTTCCTCTGGAGACTTTCCATATCCTCGCACTGCGTCTTCCATAATGCTTGTTTTGCATTATTTGTTGCCCGCCTCAATTTATTGTTCAATTCTTTGTACTTCATTTTTCCTAATTCTGTATTGACATTCATCCATTTTCGCCGCTCATCCATCTATGTAATCATCTCATCCGTGATCCATGGTTTCCTAGTCCTTTTAGCGTTAACGGTTGCAATAGTGTCCTTTGCGGCTATAGAATACCCTTTCTTGATACTATCCCATTTTTCTTCGATAGTACTTAGCTCTTTACCATCCTCCATGATTTTCTATACCGCCTGTTTGTATTCCTTCCTTTGCAACACATTTAATGCTCCTACATTCCATTTTATAACTCGCCGCCCCTGCCTTTTCTTTTTGAAACGTACGCTATATAGTATTTCATAACAACTAAATTGTGCTCAGATCCGCATCCGCTCCCGGGAAGCTGTGCGAATTCATCACACTGTTCCTAAACCTGTATCTAACCAGGATATAATCTAGCTGATATCTTCCTGAGTCACCTGGCATTTTCCATGTATACCTGCGTCTTTTGTGGTGTCTAAACCAAGTGTTGTGAATGACTAGCCCCTGTCTCCTGCAGAACTCAACTGCTTTCTCCCCGCGGTCATTCCTCGTGCCTAAACCGTAGTCCCCCACCTCATCACCATCTCTTCCTTCGCCTACCGTCGCATTTAAATCCCCCATCACTATCAAATGTTTCCCTGCAGGAACACACGCGATCATGTCCTCTAACTGATCGTATATCCTAACGACCTCTTCTTCCTTATGGTTGCTCGGTGGCATGTATACCTGAATAATAACTAAGTTCGTCGGTTCTGCTTTTATCTCTACTAGTAATAATCTATCCGTTACCTGCTCTATGTTGGCTACGCTTCTTCCTACCTCTTCATTTAATACTACGGCAACCCCTCGTTGGCTCTCGTCCCCACCTCTGCATATTATTCTATACTTATCACTCCATTTATCCCCGCTATCTTTCCATCTCACCTCGCAGAGACCTAAAATATCTATATTTCCCCTGCTCATCTCTCGCTCAATATTCTCCAATTTCCCCGTCCTCATCATTGTCCTAACATTCCACGTTCCTGTTCTGACTAATGTGGTATTCTTCTCCTGCGTCTTCTGTCCTGCTGCTGCTGGTTTGAAAGGGTTTCGTGGGATGACGACCGCGGAAGCCTTGCCTCCCCCCCCTGCCGGGCACGACACACGGCCGATTGGGCCGAGCCCCGTGGTTGCCAGGACTCAAAATATCTCTATTGTCCATCATATTTTTCTTGGGAATGATAATTGAGGTGGTTTCCCGTTGCCTTCCTAAATAGTGTTTTTAACGTGACACCATCACTTACTGGCCGCCCCACTGGGGTCAGACGCCATCGCAGCCGCCTCACTGAGGAACAGACGCTGCGTGGACTACCTTTCGTCTGGCTCCTAACCTTCGACCTATCTGGCATGAGTGACCCTACCAGGAGCAATTTTTATTACTCCCGCAAGCACAACTCTAGGGGTCATCGGAACGCTCTAGCCCTTCCACCACGTCAAGGTTGTACTCCGGGGAGGGATATATATATATATATATATATATATATATATATATATATATATATATATATATATATATGTGTGTGTGTGTGTGTGTGTGTGTATATATAGTATTTGGTAAACAATTAGAATTAAAAGAGCCATTCTAGCAGACATAATTAAATAAGCTAATATATGTATATATATTTTTTGAGATGGTACACAATGAATTGATATCGAGATTCAGAAAATAGTGCCAAAGGATTTCCTAATCCTTGTTTCCCAGTGGTTTTCTCTCGCTCCATTTATGAATTTATATTGTCTTATGCATTAGGGTTACCTACATGTCCGAAGAGTAAACAGGCAAAAGCTAGCAGAACTCGATTCCAATTCTCTCCTAGGTGTAACCGAATCCAATGGTAAAGCAAATCCGCACATAAATAAACTATCAGAATGGCATAATTACCTTTAAGCGGTTGTAGTAGAGAAACAAGTGTCTAGCACTTGCGAGAATAAAGTACTTCTCTTGTATAATACAAAAGAACTTAAACAATACTATGATAGGAAAAACAAAGTAAATAAACTATAGTTCTTAACATGCTGAATTCAAATACATAGTATTGATGTCATTTTAACGTACAAAATTTTTGTATCGAATTTTCGATCGGTTAATTACATTAATTTAGGTTTTTTACCATTATATTGTATATAATTTGTAAATTTAATAATACTTAGATATATCTGAAAAAATTAACATGTGGAACGCTATTATTATCATTGGTATTATAACGTTTAAAGTAGGTTTTGAACGGACAGACTAAATTATGGCTCCATTTCTCAGTTTCTTTTATGAAGACAAGACACTCAAATCTACATTAAAGTGGTTTTGATTTCCTGATACTTTCCACCATCCTTCATTTTGCCAACTATGCCTAATTTTTTCCTCCTCCCTGGCCTGCAAATGTCTTCTCTTTTGTCACAGTCTTCAAGATTCCATCCCCGATCACGAAGCTCAGAATTAATCCTTCCTAAATCCTTTAAATATCCCCTAACAATCCTCTATTCTGCCACACAAAGACTAGTGTTACTTCGTTCGTTTTCCTTTCCGTTCAGTTTACCTCTATTCCGTCTTTATCAATACACACATCTGAACGTCCAACATTCGTCTATTGTCTTGCTTCGAAGACAATTTTTCCACTTCGTACAAAACTACACTCTATACGAAAGTTTTAATGAGAATTTTTCTGAGCGTCCTCAATTAACGTTTCTGTCATCAGTTTGCTACTCTTTTTGAAAGCTTTTAGCAATTCTCCTGATTCTGTTTCTACTACTTTGACCATCTTGGTCCGAAACACAAAACCCTAGCCATGGACTTCGACGCAGTTGAAAGTCTTTCCCGCTCTGACGACCCCTAGTGCTATGCTGGTGGGACCAATGCAAAGGGTCGTTCACCTGGAGTTAGAGAGTTTATAAAATAACAAAGAACAAAGGGTAGCGTCTATTTCTCAGTGAGGAACCTACAAAGACATCTGACCCCGTGGGCAGCCGTCGAGTCTTTCTGATGATGCCTCGTTAAAATCCATGTTAAAAAAAGAAACTGAAAACTACATTAAATATTTCTCATTACAAAATTTCTCTTTCTTGTATGTATATATATATATATATATATATATATATATATATATATATATATATATATATATATATATAAAATTTTAAGGCAATATACCGGCAAAGGTAGGTTTTTGGATGGACAACTACCAAATAAAAATTTTGTGACTCCGAACAACATATATGTGTGTGTGTGTGTTTTTTTGGTTTTTGTAATATATTATATATATATATATATATATATATATATATATATATATATATATATATATATATATATATATATATATATATGTGTGTGTGTGTGTGTGTGTGTGTGTGTGTGTGTGTGTGTGTGTGTGTGTGTGTGTGTGTTTTGTATGTATATATATATATAGCTATGTGACTTTTCGGGGTACCAAATCTTCCTGCGAAACCATAACAGGCACAGAGGAAGGAACTCGCCCCCATACCCTGATATGTGAATTTCACACAATGCTTAGTACTGCGTCGGGCTAATTACTGGGTGAACTCTACCATCACCTACCGATCTGACCTTCGGGTTGATGACTGTGTTTATGGTTTTTGGTAGTCTACCATTGAAGGCAGCTTTACGTTGAACAGATAATGTACACTGCTACGTTTTCCTGTGGTTTCTTTCAGCTCCATATACTTTCCTACCTCCAGAATTCTGTTCAAAATATCTATGTATCGTCTCCCCATGCAACGCTTGCTGATCGTTCTCCCCTCAATACAATCTTCAACAATCCATCGCCAATCATAATTTTCTGCATCTACCGTTCCATCTCAACTTTGAACTTCTCTCAACTACCCGCTCTATTCTCCCACTAAGAATGGTACTTCGTTTGTTATCAATTCACTTCACTTTACCTATGCCATTATACAAGCACCCATCCTTCAAAATCCTTCAAACTACGCCTATTCTCTTATTTCAACGGAAAAGCCTGTAATACGAAAGGAAAACAATAAAGATTAAAAAATCACAAAATTATATTATTCAATAAACTAATGTTGGGATACTGAAGTACCAAAAAAGCTAATGGCACATAAAAAACACAGCTAGTGTTTGGAAGAGTAAGAGGAACATGGTGAGTAATTTTTGGCATGAGATTGGATATTAGAGGAAGAAAATGATATGTTTAGATTTTTTTTTAATTATCGTTAAATACCTGTTTATAATTGAATTCATATAGATACAGCATTTTTTTCTCAATGTCAGCCAACATGAGAGTAACTTCGCCTTTTTTTATAATTTTTCACATAAACTTAAAACCATTTTATCCGTAATTTTTCTTTATGTAAAATAAATTTAAAAAATCAAATTGAAATTATATAAAGATACATTCCCCTTCATATTAGGTATAAAATATGATTATAACGTTATCAAAAATGTTTTTTTGCGTATTCATTGGATATAAATGTATTAACATAATGGCATGGTTGTCAAATCATTCACTGAATTAGGGGTCATTACCGCGTGTCGTCGAGTTTTGCTGTGATGTCTCTTCATCCCATGAGCGTATTTTTAAGAGCATTTTGTATATGTATATTGCGCTCTTCTCCTAATATTATACATCGTCCCCACTAGTGTTCTCGGTTGGGGTAGGCTAATTAGAATATAGATTTGTCATCGTCTCTCCTACCGTCATTTTTTCTTTCCTTCTCATGGTTACCGGCGTTAAATTTGAATATCGTACAGTATATTTCACCTCTTTCAAAAGGTTATTATATTTTAAATAAACTTTATCTTAGAAAAGTCTATATCTTAGAAAGTGTGTAAATGTTTTTCAATATGTAAAATCCTTATAATGCAATTCTATATATGTAGTAAATAGTTACAAGGCATTTTTAAATAGCATGATATTTCGATTACGCAATAATTATTCCAGAAATGATGTAAGGTTAGATACATTCCGCGAATATTTTTTAACTCATCAATGCTCAATGTTTAATGGGTCCTAATGGGTATACCATATATGGACCAGAATATACTTCTGAGTTACTTATAATGAACCTGCATTGATAAAAAAACGTGAAGTATCCACGAAGATAATTTAAAATTATTTTATTGAGCCAAATTGGAGAAATTACCAATAATAGTTTAGGATTAATGCTGTGTCGTGATTTTTGGATCTCACCTTAATCGTTCGTCGAGCGCTTTGCAAAATGCGCAGACCAACCTAATATCGGGTTTAAAAATTACGTCTGCACCTTACGGGAAAAATAGATTTTAACGAACAGAAAGTATCTCAGAATTATCAAAAACCCTTTGTTTGGGAACCATGGAAGTGATAGGATTGCATAAGTCAATTGAATTATTCATCATCATAGGTAATCTACCAGTTAAGGTAGGTTTTGGATGAATACAATTGCCAACAAAATTATTTGTATCTCCTGACAAAACACAACCCAACAT
Organism: Hetaerina americana; assembly: GCF_022747635.1. Taxonomy (NCBI): domain Eukaryota; kingdom Metazoa; phylum Arthropoda; class Insecta; order Odonata; family Calopterygidae; genus Hetaerina; species Hetaerina americana. Next base: position 31,654,248 of record NW_027287427.1, on the reverse strand, counting down.
CCTGCTCTAAAACAATACCATCTTCATCTACGCATACTTACTTAATTATTAGGTGAACACAAATTTATGATAATGTAACAATTTCAAAGTGTAAAATGTCACGGCGGATGATGGTCAAACTTTGAAATTTTAGCATTATAATGTGCATTTATGAAATTACTCGTTTAAGTGTTTCTGTTGCAGCATCTCTCGCAATTTCCAGTAGAATTTGACAAATAAAATAGATCAACGCCAAAAGAGAATAAATGATTAGTAGTAACGCATGAGAGTGAAAGGTGATTTCACAACGAGGAATCAAACAATATCGCCTGGCCTTAATTAAAATGTAAAACAAAGTATTTTAAATGGAAATAATAAGCCTCAAAATATACTTGCTTGTTATTTATAGCGTTTCACATAGAAATCGGTCACAAATAAAGTCTATTAAAAACCTTTCATCTTTTTCTTCAAATCATTACTTTATCGCGACTATTTTTAAGCATGCAACCCTACGAAAGGAATGAGACAATAGACATTTTTTAACTACTCTGATTTAAGTGCGAATATGGCAACTTCTCAATCCGTTGTAACCGTAACATAAAGCATTAAGATATTTGAACAAAATGCTAGTGCAATTAATATTCATTTAAACATTTGAGCGTATATTTTGATGTTATATATTAGAAATAGAATATTTCAATCAGACGACGTGCTACATGCATTAGAATATTCTTCCAAAAGAAGTTGTGTATTCAAAGATAATACGTTAAAGGGAGATTTAATAATGTATCATGGTTAATGGCTAAGTATGTAGAAATCCAGGGAGCAGAAGATCCACGGAAAATTTTATCTGATAACCCTGGAGGAAATAAGAAAAAAGAAAAAGACAGATGGAGAATATTAGGTGTGGGTGGATTGAAAGGTGGGCGGGTACAAGGAGGAAGACAAATGAATGGCAAAAAGAAGAGGGTGGAAAGGATGATGAAGTGGAAACATATATATATAGGAATATATAAAAAGGAAGATTAATGTCATATTGATGAAAGATGTGGGAGGGGTGTTGGAAGAATGGGGTGAGCGGTGAGTGCGTGGACGAGTCAATAGTTAAACGATTTTTTGAAGAACGTGAAAGATAATTAGTATTGAGTAAGTGAAGTAAGGGAAGACAGGCGAGAGAGAGGTATAGAAAGAGAGTGAGGAAAAGGGATTGAAAGAGGGTGAGAAAGAGGTAAAGAGAGATGGTCGATATGCCATGAGTCTCTTTGAGAATGAATGATTTTCTTGCACTGGATTTATGCGTTTACATCTATTTAGATTTTTACATAAAAATACACCACAAAAAAAGAGTACTCAATAAAAAGGTAAGCTTTAAAGTATTGCCAAATGCTTGACTTTCAATATGCATAGGGATGAAATATACGTACATGTCTTTATTTGGTGGAAATATGTGAGGTAGAGATTTTTAAAGAAACATTTTTGAATAACCATCACCTTCTCATGGACCATGAAGACGTAATCTTATGTACGCGGACGGATTATAATCTGCGCTACCTCATATATTTTAGTTTTTCCTTTCATAAATGGTGTCATAAAAGTTGTAAACGTGGAATTTTTGTATTCTTTCTCTTTCCCTTTAACGATGAAACATTTCAAAGAGGTTGGCCAAAAATTTACGTAAAGTAAGCAAAGCTATAATTTAAACAGTGTTTAGCTGTTGGTGGTATCACATAGTGATACTCCCTGCGTATATGACTAATAGTTATGGTTATCGTTAGTTATTGATGTCATATCTATTTCTAATCACATGAAGGTACTTCGGGGCTACATTTTTTTTCCTCGGTACACATGCAAGTAAAGCTAGTATATTCTTCCAATGAAGGCGAGAGAGTTAACTAGATATAAATTACTATTTGACCTGTTGCAAGAAATTGTAAAAAATTTAGAAACTAACCATGATTTGATTATGTTTAGCTAAGAATCCTGAAGTTTCGTGATCGAAATGTAAAAGGTGTAATGTATCCACGAAATTTTATGAAATATTAATTTTCAGGGATATTAATTTTAATAATAATGGTTGGGTACATCAACGCTAATTTTTTAGTATTTTTTGCTAATTTGAAAAACCATAATTTTCACCTTGTATAATTCATCCTGATCACGTGATTAGTGATGAAAAGTGACCGCAGGGATGGAAAGGTTTAAAAAGTGACGGAGAAATTAGTAATTTTTGCGACAGTTTCTACCAATTATGCGAAAAACAGGGTATGACTTTCTAAAATAAATATAATAAAAAATGAAGTTCAATGAAATGCTATTAAGATCCGCATTTATGATTACCAAATTATGTCACGAGAAATACTATCAGAGAAACGTTCAGTTAGTCTCACAGCCCCGATTTTAATTTCAAGTCGGAGATTATATATTTTGATTTCCTGAACTTCAATATCCATATAATCTGAATTTTGGAATTTGAATTGCATTAAAAGTGATTTGTTAAGCAGATTTTATAAAAATCTATCATTAATTTTACTCCTTGCGTATGAATACTTAAACATCGTAGGACTAGATTTTATGTACGGTATCGAAATATTTTAATAATAATGTAGTATAATACAGAAAAATATACCACGAATAATCACTGTAGCAATAAAATTAAAGTACAGAGCCTAGGAGATGGTACTAGATAGTTTCTCACTGCATCTCAAAGTTTAATCAGAGAATAATTATTTAACTGTGCCAAATGGATCGCTATTGCGCCAAAAGCCTACGTTTTTATGTGTTGCTATTGTGACAATATCACATGTTAGCATTTGCGGAAGCTTACCTTTGCTTGCATTTCCTCTTTAATGGTATTTCATATATTTCATATTATTTGAAGTGAAAAATACGAATGCATAATAAAAATTATGGCAAAAACACGACATCTATGGCGGTGTTTTTCGGTTCCGCGAAATTTTAAAAATTGCCAATGGCGACGAAAGAAAAGCGCTAAGGATCCAGGGATAGAATGAGAGAGAAAAGGAGATATGGCGTTGGGAGAGGCAGTCAGGGCGTAACTAGGAGACTAACGGTTTCTTTTGTGTCGAGAAAAGAGAGTTTTGGGAATATAGCAAATGACACGAGCATCAGAGAACACTTAGTGGGGGGGAGGGTGAAGGCTTGGTGGGGAATGGAAGAAGGCTGATAAAGGACGGTAGGACTGAAGAAAGGAAAAGGGAATTATAGTTAACTGCGAGAAAGTCGAGGAAGCGAGAGAATTAAGAGATTGCTGAGGAGGCGGAGAAAGAACCTGGGAGTAGAGGAGGCCATTTGAGATGGAAACGGGGGAGCGGGGACAGGATGAAGGGAATAGGATTTCATGGAAGGGGTTTGGAGTGGAAGGAAAGTAAGGGGCGGCGGGCAAGAGAGAGCGTAGTAACTGCAGGCATCTGTTGATTAATGGAATATCAGGAAGGAGTACGCTTTGGCGTGGACATGGGGAAAAATGGAGTAAAAGAGGTGTTTGGGGAGGCTGGGGTAGGAAGGGAGAGAAGGAGAATGACGGAGAACGGAGAGCGACACGCGTGAGGGAATGGGGAACGAAAGAATGAAAGAGATAAAATGGATGGGAATGGGGTTTACGGAGAAGAGGAGAGAATGGAAATGACGTCCTTGATGAATGAGGAGTATGAATAAATGGCACCAACGATAGAATTTTCCTTTTTGCGTACTTGATTAATTAATAGTTCATAAATGCATCCTCATCCCCCCTTTCCCACACCGTACGAAGTGTACTATGCTTGTGGGTTCAAAGAAATACGTACAAATGATTTAGTAAGAATAAATTACCAATCCCATGCAGCAAAGTTAGGCATCATTCCAAATAAGATAAGCAGAAAAACTGGCTTACCCACGCGTCATTGTATAGTATTTCCAGAGAACAGTTTGAATAAAAGATATGTGTTCTTTATTATTTTATTTTTGCATTATTTTTCGGGCAGATTTCGTGCTTAGTGTCAGCAAAATCGCAGTACCAAAAAAAAAGGCAATGTATGTTTAATCCAATTACATCTTTGGCTTCATATCGTATATTAATAAATTCATAATTTTTCTTGTGAAGCTGTAAAAACGTTGCAGATTTCTTGATTTCGGAAATGATTGGAAAGCATAGATTCTGGTTAACTTCTCCATTTGAACATGTTGCCCTTTTCCTGACGATAAGCTGGATTATATGAATGCGGCGGTTGTAAACTCAATGACGCACTAATTACTCATAAAAGTGAGCCTGAGGCTACATTTCGTCAAACTACGCACTAGTATGGAAGGAATTATCCTGATAGTAGAGCCATTAAATAAAATATGATCAATAATAAAAGTAAAGTGGAATATTATTATACACTGCAATCATTTAAAAATCCTTCCTGTTATCTATAAAATTTCGGAAATATTTTTTTCGTTTTCATTTTTCTGGCGCCTTTCTTAGGTATTCATTAATTCAAAGAAAGGAATTCTTCTTTCTTCACTTTACGTTTTGATGATATTATTTTTAATGTTCTCATGATTAGAGCCGCCTGTATATAGTCTTTTAAAGAATAATGCATCTCATCTCAATAGAATTTTCACAATGGTGACTTAAAAATGACAATTTCTTACGTTGTTATCATTTAAATCATGCGTATAATACATTGAAATTTTCTACCCATTCCTTGAATACTTTATATTCTTACAAACATACATGTTCGGTCGCAATTTTTGTGAACCTAGAAAAATAAGGTCCATCATGCCACTAAATAAATATCTGCGCGTAATAATTCGAATTATTGTCGTAAACATTTCGCGCAGTGAGCATATCATGTTTCGTGGGCCGTGTTTATGCTCATGATGCAGAGTTGTACGCCTAATCATCTCACACCTCGTATTAGCTTCCCAATAAAGTTACCGAACGCAATTTCGTTAGAAGGGGAGTTTTAGCCGCGGTCGTCAGCGTCAACAGAGGACTCCCTCTTTCTTTTCCTCCTCTCTATCTTTAGGAAATGGCCTCGCGGAAGGTCTGCTTCGTTGTAATGATTAAGTGAAGAAATAAACCGGTGAAGCGGAATCTGGCGGAGAGAGAGTGAGAAAGGATTAGGTGTTCAATTTTTTTCCCGTCCTTCTTCCATCCATCCCACCCTTCCTTCTCGCCTCGCGGCCTTTTCCTCTTACTTCTCCGATAGCGTCACCCCGCATTATCTTCCGAAGCATCTGGTGGCGTTTTTATTGCCTATTTCTCGGCTTCCACTGAAAATAAAAACCGTGGTGATGTACACTTTGTGACGAAATTAATTGCCAAAAATCCATTTAATATCGTGTTGATGAATGAGTCTTTTCGCTCACTGTAACCGGGAGTGTGCCTGAAATGTGCGAAGCGGCTAAACCCCGTGTTTCTTGAAAACGGTTCCTTATGGTTGTTTTGACTTTATTATAGTTAATTCGGCGCTTCATGAGACACTGGTCTTGGCAATAATGATACATTCCTAGCATAGTAACTGTTTGTAGAATGAAGTTAGTGAACTACTTTGCATTCCAATTTTCTCGGCATGGACGTCTTGGAAATATTAATGACTATTTAGGAGTAAAGCATGGAGGACGAATTGCACTACATTGAGGAAATTTCGTTGATAAGACCTGATAACTAAGTTTCAATGGTAGAAACATTTGAAAAAATAGGAAGTTTTACACTTATGTGATCAATATAAAAATTAAATGTCTATAGTGTAATTGAAATGTTTTCATTGATGTTATGAAGTAAAATTTAAGCAGTGAAATATAATGTCCATTTGCTACCATAGCTACTTTTACCATATTTAGTGATGTTTATTGAGATTCATTACTATTGCTTCCAAAATAAGAATAATCATTAATAGGTACCTCCGCTCAGCTTCTTATTTTGAGAAAAAAAAATTTCTAGCGAGTTTAAAGGTAATTTGTGATCTTCATCATAGATTGATTAGTGAAATTCTGTGATATTTTTATCATCCTAAAGTTTCTTTCTAAATCCCTTGAATTTTTTTTTTTATTTTTTGTAATTTATAATTTCGTAATTTTATAATTATTTCGTTTTTTATAGTTATGTAGCTTGGCTTAAATAATGCCATACTCTAGTGAAGGATTAAAAAATGTTCAAGAATTCAAATTTGTACTATCGTACCTTGCTTTGGTCAATCATTTTTGTATTGGTAGATACCAGTATTTTGTATTCTAATTACAATTAAAACGTTAACTCGAAGCATTTGATTCGTTATTTTGCGACCCTAAAAAATTGCAATATGTGTAGTTTACATAATTTACAACATGTAATGATTATTACATTAATATAATGTTATTCCTTCGTTGCTGTTCATTTGAACGGTTTGCCGAATCATCAGGAGCTCCATTCCACACTACCCGCATTTTCCTTGACGACACCATCATGATCATCAGCTGCGACCGATCACTCGCATGAAAGAAAGTACTCTCGGTAATGCCCTCTGCGAAAATTTTCCAAACCTTTCACCCCTACGATCAGATAATCTCAAAAATCCATATTTCTGCAACTTCATTCTTTCTTCTACCGTACCAAATTTTACGTTCCATTTACCCCCTCGGGATGCTCCGCAACCATGTTTTTCTATGACCTAATTTTTTCGCTCGTCTGACTCCCGGCGGCGGCTTCGCAGCCAGCCATCTCGGTGTGGGCGTGCTACTTGCGAGTGTCTCGTTCTCCTTTAGGCTGACCAACAATTCGTACTCTTTTGAAAACTGAGGGTGGAAAAATCCATGAAACATGCCGCAAAAATGAACTTGGACCATGGAAAAAAGTGTAAACTAGAATATTTGATACTGTTTATTGCGTATTAGTATGAAGAACACTATAGTATTCTTTATTTATTAATAACAAAAACACGAAGATGTGCTTGGCATGGGAGGAAAGGAGAACAGGGTGTCGGAATAAATCTAAAGGAGGCAAAAAAGGATGCAGAATATAGTGATAGTTGATGGAATCCTTACCACTGATAGAAGGGTGTAGGCAGCATAGGTACGGGAAGGACAGGAATTTGTATGTTACGCAGATAAAGGTAAGCGGAATTAAATAAGAGTTTTTGGCGGTTTCTGGCAGTAGTTAGTATGTATATCCATCTCCAAACCTAACCTAAATGTCGCATTATTATGATGTAAATTAAATACCGTGTAGGCAGGCATTTTTTCACTTTGCTATTCGTAGGCCCAAAGTAAAAGAAAAAATATTATTCTTTGGTCGGAACTGAAAAAAAAAACTCTCAGTGAATAACGATCCATTTTCTTTGAAGAACCTTAAATCTGAAATCGCCTAATACCTCGACCCCCTGTCTTTGTCTTCGTACTTTACTAGGTAAAAAAACTTGCTCGCACGTCCTCAGAAATTGACACGTAAGCATGGCCTTCCCTCAAGCCCTCACGTGAGCTCACAAGAGAACTCCCTAATGCACTCCCACTCGTGCTGCAGGCGCCAATAATAGGAACCCATTCCCGGAGATATTACCCCCATCCTTTCACAAAGGCGGCCAAGAATCCCCAGTTCTGAGGACGCTCTCTTCGTTTCATTCCCCATCGAGGGTGTACGATAGAGCACCAGCATCAAGGATGATTGTCCATCGTCGATTTGCTTTTTTACATGACGCGGAAAAAGATTTTCAATCAATACCTATTTTTTTAGGTTTCTTATCCCCTAAAGGACGATGTTGAAGTTAAGTACTTTTTTTAAATACCTACCTGTGACTCTTAAACGTTTTCAATTAGAATGCATTTTAAAAGAATTATTTTAACAATTCTTTTGGATTCACCTGAGGGCTTATGTAAAAGGAAATCGTTTCAAAGGGGCTTTCACTCGATTTTGTCGTGTAGATGGGCCAGGTTCTTTTAAGGGTAGATTCATCCAACACTAGGTCACTATTTTTTCGGAAGTGGAATTTCTTAGAATGTATTGTCATATCTACTGTCGCTGGGATGAATGAATTAATAATATTTCCGCTAAAACCTATTGGAGGTAATCGCTGAACCAGCATTATGCCTTTCACTGAAACAGCTGATTAGTAATAGAATTACTTTATTCAGCTCATTTTATCTGTCGAAATACGTAACTATAATCGCGGACATAGATCGCGTTTTCTTCCTTGACGTGTATATTTAATACCAATACTTTAATGTTTACGACCTTAAATTTAAAAAAAAACGAAATAACATGGTGTATTTTTGTAGTTCCGTTTGAAATATCTTGAAAAGCTTAGTTCTCACTTGGGATATTACATATCAAGGCTCGAAGTCGTTATTCCCTGTCTTTATTGATAGTTTTTTTTATTCTTGCTACATAAAGCAGGCATTATATTAGGCAGAGTATAAAGAGTTCACTTTGATCGTACGTGTTTAACGGAGGAGTAAAACTTTTTGTACTCGAGGACAATTTTGCCCAGTTTTAGTAAAATGTGGAAAATTACTCTCTGTCCCAAGATTTCTACACCAAATTTATAGCCTAATTGTTCGCGGAATGGAATGGTTTTCCAGAGTAGGATGATATTTTTAAATGGGTTCAATTTACGATTATATAAGGCCAATGTGTACCCACGCCTCGAAATTTGCCAAGACCAAGAGAAAAATAAAATCATTTGCAGGTTCATTTGTCCTTAAAAATTAAATTTTAACTTTTATTGCGAAAAATGGAGAATTATATGTCATATCTCTAAAGCTAAATCGAGCCATTCTAAAATTTAAAACTTTGCAAAAATAAGAGAAAGCGTAAAATAATAAGGAATATTTGACTGAAAATTTGCTGCGATTTCTTGTATTATTTTCAAAATGTTTTGCTCGATACAACTAAAATCTTGTTCTTTTAAACCCATCTTATATTATGACAAATTTTGGGATGTGAAATAATTATAGTCTCCATATATCTTTCTTTCATTGGGCTCCATACGAAAACAAACCGGGCCTTGGACCTTCTGGAGGTCCGGAGAGAAATTTCAAATGTAGTCACTTTAAACAAATAATATACCTATCGCGACACATTAGTCTTCATTAACCATTGGTCATTAAAATAATCCTTAACTACTCCTTCATATCTCATTTGGCGAAAATAAATGTATGCTTTTTGATCCCATTTTAATTAGGAGACGAGTGTTAAATTTCGAAATACCTCATAATCTTTCAATATTTCTTCATTAAGCTTTTGGTTCGGAGAATTTAGTAATCGGCAAGAAAATGAGTAAGGGCTTTTATTTATTTGTATGGAATAAATGCTTTCTCATAAATTCACGAAGATCTTCAGGGATTTGGAAAATCTTTTCAAAATAATTTCATTCAACTGGTATGAAGCAAGAGAATTTGTGAAACCGTTCGTATTGTCCTCTATTAATCAAACTTTCACTTAGGATTCTTTGCGAGGAATTTTGGAGGTAACAGATTCCAGCCGTGTAATAAGAAATTGATTAATTCATTATTGGAGGATTAAATGGAGTCAGTCATATTATATGCAGCATCTCATAAAAATCTTGAAATATTTTGGTATTTTATTGTGAATATGGTATATTAAAATACCAGTGGCTAGCCAAGGGAATAAATAAATTAGGAAGCACATAATTATTTAATAAAGTCTCTTCTTTGTATATATCTCATTTTATATGTTGATTTAAATTTAATGAAAACTTCAAATACAATAACAATAGCAGGTGGAGTAAAGTAATAATGATTTATTATGAACTCATTTTCTAAAACATGTTGGCAAGTGAATAACTTACTAATTCTCAATTCAGCAACACATAGCCACCAACATTGAATATTGCCTGGGTGGCGTTCTGAAATGCTGCCAATTTGAAAGAGGTATAATAATACATTGTGTATTAAATTTCACGTTGATGTGAGACAATTACGTGGTAGTTTGTAATTAGTTTAGCATACATGTAATTATACATTATAATGTAGGGGTAACATAGAAGGGAATTTGCCTTAATTCTAAACGGACATAGTAGAATAATGTTATACTCTGCAAATGCAAAAACGACAGCTAAATCATTTATTTAGAATTCATCCGTACGAAAATGCAGTACAAAAAGATGTAAATATACTAAAAGAGGTTTTAATGTCCACTCTTTTCGTCATTACTTATTTCAATAGTGTAATTGTCAGTTGGTAAGAGCGGATGTTTGCATTGAAAACATTCTTAATACCAGTGACACAAAATCTCAGAAATTTCCAGATGCAAATTTTCAAAACGTTTCTCAAAAAGCAACATTTTTTAGAGCCCTTCAACTCTAACCGTTAAGCCCCAAGCGTAACGGGGGATAGGAATCTCCCGCAGGGTAAGTGGGTCACCGGGCACAACTCACTGGAGGAAGGAGAGGTTATGGCAAACAATCCCGCCACCTCGTTAATGCATGTCATTTTTTTTACGACCGACCGAAAGGAGGTCTAACTTTGAAGGGGAGAAAAGATGCAGGGGGCAGGAGAGGTGAGAGAGGGGGTGGGAGCGAGGCCGGTCCAGAGGACATGAAAACAAAACGGCCCCCGACCATGAGGAGGGGAAGGAGATGGTGGAACGTAGGAGATAATATGGGTACAGGAGAGATATGGAAAGGGGAGGTAGGGAAGTTAGGAGGTGGTGAATAGGTGGAGAGAGAGAGAGAGGAGTAGATGTGGGAGGAGCCAGCCACGGGACGGTGTGATGATATTACCGCAAGAAATCATCGACACCTTCGCAGCGGAGCAGCAACAAGTTGGGTTCTTTTTTTTCTTACTCGCTCTCCTCCCTCTCTCAACCCACACGCCAATGCCCCCATGACCTCCTACCAAACCAGTACCCCTCTCCACCCTCCACCTCCCCCCCCTCTTTAGGCGCGAATCGAAAATCCCGCAACTTGTCTCGACCCCACCGCGCTGAAGCCTTTTCCACGATCTCAGTCACCTCGGCTGGTCCCTTGCAGAGTGCTCCGTGCACGTAGATGTTCTAGAATCGCAAGGCATTTTGCCCTTTCCTCTACAATAACACGGTTTATATAAGGAGTATCGGGAAATATTTTGGAAAAATAAACATATTTCAGCAATTGAAAAAATGCTCAATAGAATTCAAAGTACATCCCTTGGCGTCAACACACTTTTGCCAGAGGCTTTTTCACGACTCGAAGGCTCCCTGATAGACAGATTCCGGATGATCCTTAAGGGCACAAGCATGCAAGCTTCTTAGATGGCACTTAGGGTCCCATGGTGGTGCCCTTTGAAGGAGGAATTCACTTTTTGGAATAGGAACTAGTCTGTGGGTGCCAAGTCGGGACTGCATGTCGAGGTTAGGGAATTGTCACGATGCCGTTGCAGAACGTCTTTGCAACCAGACACTAGACTCAGCTCTGGGTCGTCCGTCGTAGGACCTTTGGGACGAGTTTGGCGCAGATCTATAACATCGCCAAATTTTCAGTGGTAATAGTGTGCACTCCCATCTTATCAATGCCAATTCGATTTGCGATCATGCGTGCACTTAACCGACGGTCTGAATTCAGTACTTAACGCACGTGTAAGGAAAAATTGTTACCGATACTTTGTAAACAAACTTTGCACGTAATTTCCAATTAATCCGCGCGTAGGTTATATTTTACTTTCTTATGCCATTTTTAGAATTGAAAAGTATCCGTCAAAATAAAAAAATGATCCAACTGAGGAAACTTTTCAAGCGTTAATATAACAATAATCATCTAAAATACCCCGATGTAGGCCGATGTGCCAAAGATTTTACCATAGGGATAAGTTTTAAAAATTATAGGCTCCAAAGAATTTACATAGTGAGGAATATTAGATTCCTAAAAAATTTAGTATTCCTGAGGTCCTGGAGAAATAGGTTAAAAAAGGATACTTGTACAATGCACTCAATAAAAAGAGACATTTTTGGCGTGATATGGTGGAATATCATGATTGATTTAAAATTAGCAATTTTTCACAAAATAAAATTTAAACTGGTCGCATTAAATTTGATTTTGCGAAAAACTGACAATTTTTGATTGATGCACAACACGCAATTAATATTTGAATAATTTCTTGTCTTTTGGGAAATATAATTCAAAGTTTTATATTTCACATTATATTAATGCATGTAAAATATGGACCGTAAAAAAGAGCCAAGAATCATTCATCTTGACCGCGATTTGAACCCGCATCCCTCTATTACCTGAGTGCTTTAGCCAGTTAAGATATCGATGCGTCTTGGTACACCCTGATTTGGTGTGTCCAGGCGAATGATTTTTAGACCCTGAAATTGTTGCATTTGCAATGCACACTTAGCAGATGACTCTGATTTAAGTTACTGTTTTGACATCTCCTGCAGTTTCTTGGAATGAGTCAAGGCTTTTTTTGGCTTAAAGTTTGTTTGCATTGCTAATTTACAGTACTGTGTTACTTGTGGGACTTTTCAATCTTTTCGAGTTCTCATTGGGTGTCTGGGTGCCAGATATAAGGCCTAATGATATGCATTGATTCATTGAAGACTTAAACCCGGAATCTCTATTAAGGATCGTGTTGAAAATAGTGAAATATTTGTGGAGAATCGGCAGATTAGCTCCTCGGGGGGGGGGAAGCAAGGTATTAGGCACACAATACGTAGGTCAAATTCTATCCTTTTAATGCAAATATCTCTATTTATTTCCAAGTGTTACATTATCTCTTCAATTAATTCTAATTATACCAGCTTAACCCTTGGCCTCAAATCCCATCTACCTCTCACAAGATCTGAGGAAAAATTCCGAAGATTCCGGTTGTACTGAATGGAATTAACACATATTTGCTTAAAAATATTGGTATCCAATGTACCGAAAACCAAATTATTTCTCCACGTTCTAGGTTTAAATGTGATTAATCGTCATCAAATTTGAAGGTGAGTTCCAGTTGCAACCTGGATCGTGAATAAATAATTTTATTCTTGGGGAATGGTACATCTATTATTAACAAATAATCAAAGAATTTTCGGAAATGGCGAATTTTTAAGCCTTATGTCTCCCGGGCGAGTGACGGGAATATTTTCAGATGGCTAGCGACTCGCTAGCGAAGGGTTCTATTTGATACCATTAAATTTTCTTCATTTATTTTAATTAAATTTCGTAAAGGGATTTTCGAGGAAATGAAGCGCAACAAATGCGTGGAAAATATGGCAAGAGCTGAAATAAAGACTCACACAAAGCCATACAATCCCCTATGCCAGAATATTCCGTATTAGTTACAACCTGCCTTGCTTCTTCACCCTACCCGTGTTTCATAATGAGGACTACCTGCGAAAGAGAGTGCTAAGAAGAGAGCGTTAGGGGGATGATTAAACCCGAAAGTGTGGGCTAAGAGGGACCTTTTGAAGAGGTGTGGGTCGTATTCTGTTGTGCGGGTCACTTAGGAATGAGAGGCCTTCCCAGGCGGGAAGAGATGGGGTCCAGGGTGAAACCACTTAGCAGCCGCCGTCTCGACTGACCTTTCCCAGATTCTCTCCTCTCCAAGTTCAAGAGCAGATTTGTAAGACAGGTGAAGAGGTGTAATAAACTATTATCTCATGTCTTTCGGCTCTCTTAGAGCAACAAATCATTCAAATATCGCTTCAAATTAAGCAGAAGTAGAAGACAAAAACTACTGTGACAACGGTGGTGGTCCTTGATCGCGGTAACTGTAGGAATTACTATCTCCCCAGACTACTTAGGTAGTCAGACAATATATATGAACGGGAGATAGGTTCCAGGATAGATAAATACAAATAATCATTCCATCCCCAGGCAATCAGGAGTCATAATAGTTAGAGAACAAAGTTCCTATAGAAATATCAAAGAAATTTAATTTATAGGTCAGGAGAAGATTAGACGTCGCGTAGAGATGAGTTATATTCGTAGATGCATGGGTGTGTTAGTTGATAGTATATGTATCTGCATTAATGTGGTTTGTAAAGGTTTTTCATGAATATGTACGATTTTGTGTACGTAGATTGGCATGACTTTTTGAGTTTTGCATGAGGTTTTATTCTTAATTACGGGTGGTGAGCTAACACTCCCCGCTACAGGACGTTGCAGGGTATTGTGTAGATGTAGATGTAACTTAGACTGAGTAGATAAGTACTTTGTCTACATTAAGTTGAATGCTTTAGAATGTCCATAGTAACAACTATATATTTTTTATATTTTGTGAACCTAACGCATAATTTTTTAGGCATTGATAAATTATAATATGCCGCACTGGTAAATGAATACACTTGTATGAATAATATTCCTGATGTTGGAAAAGTTTAGTGAACGTTCTGTCGAGCTCAAATTAGCCCTCATTTAAATACAATCAATTAGTGAGAGACACATATTGCTGAGATTTTACAAATTTTCATCAAATAATATTATTTCAATCCAGGATGAGTAGAAAATACAAAAGTTACATGAAAATGCACATTCTGCTTCACACTTTTGTGTAGCAGAGTGACCCATTTTTTTATGCCTCTCATCCTCTTGATTTAAAATGAGCGCGAATATGAGCTCAAAGGAGCGGTCACCAAATGTTGCAACTGTGTATTCATTTCCCAAAGCGGTATTATAATAGTTTAGCAATGTCTAAAAAAATTATGCATAAGATTAAGCAATGGATGCAGGATGGATTAATCAATATATATAGGATAGATCAATCGATATTACCTGTATAAGAAAAAATATACATGTTACTATGCAAGTATTACAAACAATATTTTTAGCAGTAAGTTATTTAAAAGTATAAAACAACTTTGATTTATCAAAAATGATAGCAGAATGACTCTATATAATAAAAGCATTAGTTCACTGGGTAAGGTTTTTAATGGACGCACTTCTCGTAATATATCTTTCAATCATCATTATGCTTCTATTTATATCGTTATTTAGTTCTCTAAACTTGCTGTTTCTCTTAAGTTCACGAATAATCCTTAAGGTTTGTCGTACTTAAAGTAAAAACACCTATTTAAAGGTAATATTAGGTTTGTTTGCATAAAGGTAAAATGAACAATTATAAGTAATTACATTTTAATTATAAGGAATTGATAAAAAGTTGAGAAACCGAATAAAAATCTAACTTTTTCTAAGGAAAGCAAAATCATGTTAAAATTCCTAAATCGTCTACCATATACTATTCACCAATCTTAATAAAAAAAATGGAACACATTTGTCTTGGATAAAGGTGTCACGGAAGCATTTTCCTCGTGTATAAGAAAAAAATTATCATCCGATTTAAGAGTAGCAAGAAAATATCGAAAATAGGTAGGCTGCTTAGCATCAGCGCATAATGAACGGAATCGGGGGCATGCAGTAGGATTTGTTTCCGAGGGAAGAGGAGCACTTGGAACGAGCCAAGGGTAAATCCCAAGCGGCAGGTAAAAGGAAGGATGTGAAAAAAAATTGGAAGTAGGAGAGGAAGCGAAGGTTAATGAAAGGAACGGGGATGTTTGAGCCGGGAAGGTAAATGTGAGAGAGAGAAAGACAGAGAGAAAGAGATGCAGAAAGAGTGGAGGTATAGAGAGTGTGAGATAACAAGCGTGGCTGGAGGGTTGAGGAAAATGGAGTGGGTTCAGCACGGAGCAAAGAGGAGATTTGTAATTAATGCTCGAAAATTAAAAGAGCTTTCTGAGGTTCACAATCCTGGAGGGCTTGATTTATGGTCCTATGTGAATGGTCCCTGTTTCGTGAGACGTTCCGAAAAATACATACTTACCTACCTAACGTCCAAACTATCCTTGTCTGCTCCACTTCTGCTCTTCCATTTATGTCTAAAAGTACATAGACTCCAGGAGGCTCTAAAAATAGAGTACACAAAGGCTTATTTTACCCTCGCTGCTCTTGTGCAAAAATATTGAGTTGATGCGGGAGAAAAGGAAAATATGAGGAATCGAGGAATAACATTTTCAAACGGTTTTCCTCTCAAAATCTTCCCTAATATTCAGGCTCACACAATTATGACTCTGTATTGCCCTTCGAGAAATGAATGAATAATCTCACTCCCAAAATACTTGGTTAATACCTTTTTGACACCATAACCTGATGTATAGCTTGGCTTTCGAATGTAACTTCCTCTGCCCCAAAACGTATGTTCCGTTTAATATTTCCCAGAGGCTTCATTATATATTTCCCTGAGATTTTATACCAAGGGTGGTGACATTTCCCGTCGCAAGCTTTGCAAACACTGTTTGAGCAACAGCAAACTAGTAATAGTTTTTTTTAATTCGAACTCATCACCTTTTCACATCCTTTATACAGACGAGCATATCACACCGCATCGCATGGACAGCCTTTTGCAAATTTAAAAGATAATTCAAAGTGATAAAGAAGTGCATATATCCCTAAATATTTTTATTTGACTCAACCAAATCATTTGACTTTCCTCCAATGCTTTTCTATTTTTTTATTATATTTTTTATTTATTTTATTTATAAGGTATTTTTGATACCCAGTCGACTAGCGCAAATTTTCCTACAGCATATATGTAAAAAAAAACCTTATGCCTTAACAGAATACTTGAAAAAAACCATATTGTCTCGTTTTAGAGCACTCAATCCACCAGTAATTTTCATTGAAAATTATCCTTAATCGGAAGCACTATGACGTGAAAACGACAAGCAATATAAAATTAAAACCTGAGAAAGCCATTTAAACATATTTAATAGAAAAATAATTGTGTCATTATTCAATTTTCCTGGTTTAAAAGTCATATTTCGCATATTTCGTTACAATAGTTTACAAATCAAGGAACATCAAGCACTCGTTTCACCCCGGTTGAATCGTGTTTCATGGTATGATCGAATTGATTAGGAATGAAAAACGTTCTCCGCTCTCCGCTAAATCCCTTCATACTGCGTCGGATTGAGTCTACTGGATAAGGGAACCTAACATGACTCGCTCTGGGAATTTCTGACTGTGGATAAAGAAGTCAAATTTGAGAATTGTGTGACCTTTGCAATGTATGGCGATTTTCTTATCCACACGTAGATCCTGCTTTAAGCAACTGCCCAAGTTCTCGATAGCCACCCACATATCTCTCGGTTTGTTATTCTGAATGAAGAATCATGTGTGATTCATTTCCTCATATTCACTGATAAATGTGATTGAATTGTACACTTCCGTAATGATATGATTTTATCTAAGAGGTATTAACGGGGAAATAATGAACTGCTCCCTTTGCCCTAAATACTTTCATGCGATCTAGGCTTCGTTTAAGATTAAATCTAACGCCTCCACTCAAGCAAGCCTTTTGGTTGTTGACACTGATTCTTTGGAGAAACAAAGTAAATCAACATTAAAATGGATACGAATTGATGCATTCGAATGAATAGGTATTTATGAGTTTCTTCATGTTATTTCTGCAGATTTCATCGCATTTTCCAGTACTCTGTCCGCTGTGTTTGTTTTTGTTGTCCTCAAAATGAAGTGTCTCCCTTGACTTTTGCTACACTATTTTCCTCCATCCCATTCTATTTCCCATCCTCGCAATCTATCTCTTCTATGAGGCTCTCGCGTTAACGGAACCGAGACCATCACGCCGTACGGAGTATTGAAATGACCCGAAGATGGATGGAGAGGTAGAGGTTTAGAGAGGGCACTTAAAAGAATGCGGGTCGCTGACTTTTCCGCACTCTGAAACCTGAAGGACCATCTCTTGTCCTGATCACATATGACATCGTGAGACCTTGGAGCGGCCCTATACACGTGCATATATATACGAGGGTCATCCGGAAAGTAGTACCCGTTCGTGAAATAAAGACACAAAAGTAAATATTAACAAACATAAAAAATTTTATTTGAAAGAGGATACTTTAAACTACTTCTCAACATAATCTCCAAGCAAATTAAGGCATTTGTCATAACGTGTGACAAGTTTCTGTATTCCTGCTGCATAGTCCTTCGCCGCCAGCTCATTGAGATACGCGAGGGACCCATCTTGCACAAATTTTTGCATAATGCAGATGGTGTTTAACAATTTCATGAACAATTGTTCGAGAAACATTGGGAAAATGCTCACAGATGTCATCAATTGTGACGCGCCGATCGTTCCTCACGAATTCGTCAACTGAGCTCACCAGTTGGTCTGTAATGACAGACGGTCTCCCCGAACGCTCATCGTCGTGTGTGTTCCCCCTCCCCATGTTGAAGTTGCGACACCACCGCCGAACAGACGACTCGTCCATTACATTGTCTCCATACACCTCCTTTAATTGGCGATGAATATCACATGGGCGAACGTTTCTTGCATTGAGGAATTTAATCACTGCCCTCACTTCACAACTGGCGGCGTTCTCAATTTTTTTAAACATTGTAAACAATCACAGAAACAGCACAGGCAATGCTAGCGTCACGCAACTTGGCTCAGAGAAGGCAGACAAGCCACTGAAGCTATCTGACCTCGTCCAGCGGCTACTCGCGTCGTCAGCACTTCATGCGGCACGAACGGGTACTACTTTCCGGATGACCCTCGTGTGTGTATATATATATATATATATATATATATATATATATATATATATATATATATATATATATATATATATATATATATATATATATATATATATATATATATTTGCCTAGAAGTCCCGAAAGTAGTAAAGCATAATACCGATCTTTCAAGTTTTTCGAGGCGCAGGAAACTACATGGGATTTAAACCGACCATCTTTGACAAAAACCAATTCTTTTAATCCTCTACGTCGAAGTTTGAAAGGGGCCGATCCTACGGGACAAGCCTTCCTGCCGGAAAAACGCGCGGAATTGCAATAAATTATGAACATTGTAATATCAAGTTATTAATCGTTACCTACTTTAGGTTACTTCAATTAGTATATCGCCAGATTTTGTCACTGTTGCCCTTCTGTGAAACTTCTATCTGACGAAATCCATTATTTTCTGTATCTCCTTATTCTATTTTTTCTTGATCTCGCCTCTTAACGCCATGTAATTTATTTGTTTCGCGACCGTAAATTAATTAAAACGCATTTAATTCCTATGATTCACTGTACACTTTTTTCGTGCTCATTAATATTTCAGTTAGCTTGAAAAGGAAAATATTCTGTCAAACACAGCAAAGTCTTAACAATTCATTAATGCGTTCAGTGATTTTATATGCATACCGATAAAGCGATTCGTTATATTCCACTCCGGTACAGATAAGTTCGTGGACTGGTACGAACGTTGATTGGAAAGTTTCTATGAGCGAGTTCTGGGAATAATGGATGTGATGATATAGAGATAAAGTGGGGTATATTGGTATTTTTAGAATTTCGGATGTGCGCATACAAAAACGCAGTAACGTATTTCATAAGGTACAAAAACAACCTTGAATAGATTTTTAAAATATAAATTCAAGGAAATTTTATTTCAAAAAAAGGCTAATAGTAATTTAAAGCATTTAGAAAAATTAAGTTAACACGATAAATGAGATTAGCACATAATTTTACTCGTTCGTTTACTTGTGCGAAGTCTATTCATTAAGTTCCCGTACACTATTTATCACAAAAAAACCATTTTACATACAAATTATTGGCCAGGATCTCCTTCAAAGTAGTCTCCCTAGCAACTTTTACACTTATCTCGATGGTGTTTCTACTTTTTGAAAAAGTCCTGGAACGCATCTTCCGGAATGGTCATAAGCTACTCGGTCGAATTTTTTCTACCTCTGGAATGACAGCAGTTATTTTTCCTTTGAGCGGGGTTTTCAGTTTAGAAAACGTGGGGTAAGGTTTTGTGAGTAGGGTAGGTAGGGAAACACAGCGGTCTTGGTTTTAGGCTGAAACTTACGAATTTTGAGAGATGAATGAGCCGAGGCGTTGTCGTGATGAAAAACTATACGCTGCTCCTCCGTTCGGGCCATTTTCGTCTGATTCTCTTTCTTAGGCGTTCCAGAACCCCCCAATAGTACGACTTCTTGACTGTCTGGTCTTTCGGTAGGTATTTTTGATGCACAATTCCCTTTGCTTCGAAAAAAACAGACAACATCACTTTGGCATTGGAGCGAGATTGTCGAGGTATTTTAAGGCGAAGGAATTGTTTACCAATCTTTTGTGATATTTGCACTTCTGTTTCAATATCACATCCATAAACCTATGACTCATCACCTTTTATGATCCTAGACAAGAAAGTTTCATCCTCACCAGCTCAATCAAGCAGTGCCTGACACACTTAGTCATCAGGCGAGGCACGAATTAGGTGACGACTCGATGAATCCTCAATTTTTCTCAGGATTTTCAAAGCACCAACCAATCGAGATGCCACACTCTTCTGTATGCTCTCTGACTATTATATGTCGATTAACACGAACGAGATCGTCCACTTTCTCGATTTGGTGATCAGCATTTGGCGTTGATGGTCTTTCGGGACGCTCGTCGTCTTTCGTTGATTGCCCCCCCTTTTTGAACCAGATAATTCACTCATAACACGCAGTACGTTTCATCGCATTCTCAAAATAAGCATTGTTATTCAATTCAAAAATTTTAGTGAAGTACTACCTTGATCAAAAATTTCCCGGAATTTATTCAGAAAATTAAAAATACAAGTTTATTCATCTAAATCTATATTGTCCCCTTCTAAGTAATCCCCATCGACTGCAACACACTTATGCCAGCGCTTGATCCAATCCTCGAAACATTTTTTATATTCGGTTTTCGGTATGTCCATCAGTGCTTCCTGCGATTTTTCCATTACTTCCTCTCGGCTGCTAAAACGCGTTCCCCGTAATGGTTTTTTAACTCGATTGAACAGAAAGAAGTTACAGGGAGCCAAATCAGGTGAATTCGGTGGCTGTTGGATGGTATTTGTTGCATTTTTCGTCAAAAAATTACGAATAATGATAGCACTGTGCGACGGTGCGTTATCATGGTGCAAAATCCACGAGTTTTCTGCCCACATTTCTGGTCTCTTTCGGCGAATTGCTTCACGCAAACGTCTCATAACGCCCAAATAATACTCTTTGTTTACTGTCTGGCCTTCTGGCAAAAATTCATGATGCACTACACCGTTGTAATCCATGAAAACCGTCAGCATTGCCTTCTTTTTTGACTGAAAACGACGTGGTTTTTTTGGTCTCGGCTCATTTGGTGAACGCCATTCACTTGCCTGATGCCTGGATTGCGTGTCGTACTCATAAACCCACGTCTCGTCTCCAGTAATGATCCTTTTGATGAATGTGGGATTGGATTCAGCCTCGCAAATCATGTCTTTTGCGACGTCAACACGGTCTCTTTTTTTTGCATGAAATTGAGGTCTTTTGGCACCAACTTTGCTGCTACACGACGGAAACCCAAATCATTAACCACAATGTCTTGGGCGGATCCATAGGCAATGTTCAAGTCCTCCGCTATTTCTCTGATGGTTAATTTGCGGTTATTGACCAACATTTCTTTTACTTTATCAATTTTTTCACCGACTTTCGATGTCGATGGTCTGCCACTGCGTTCATCATCTTCGATTGACTCACGACCACTTCTGAACCGCTCGTGCCACTGGTAAACGACCGTTTTTTTTAGAGAATCGTTGCCGAAACACTTTTCCAACATTTCCAACGTCCGTGCGCCACTAAATCCGTTTTTTACGCAAAATTTAATACAAGTTCGTTGTTGCAAATTTAAATCCATTTCTGCAATTGTAAAAAATCGCCAACACACACAGAGATAGATGTACTCTTGGCTACGTAACTTTTGCAAATGTCAAGTTATGACACTAAGATTTAAAGGGAATATCAACAACAGATGTACCAATTTAACAAAAAAAACAGAACTCAAATCGGAACGATGGGAGCGCCACACGGTGGTTATTCCGGGAACTTTTTGATCGAGGTAGTATATGCATGGATTTCACGGAGCAATACAGCTCATTCAAAAAGCTAATTCCATCGGATCCAATTTTTGACTATGCTCCACGAAAACCACTTCACATTTCCCCATCGTACTGCGATAGGAGAAATGATGTCAAAAAAATTACGAGGGTCATCCGGAAAGTAGTACCCGTTCGTGAAATAAAGACACAAAAGTAAATATTAACAAACATAAAAAATTTTATTTGAAAGAGGATACTTTAAACTACTTCTCAACATAATCTCCAAGCAAATTAAGGCATTTGTCATAACGTGTGACAAGTTTCTGTATTCCTGCTGCATAGTCCTTCGCCGCCAGCTCATTGAGATACGCGAGGGACCCATCTTGCACAAATTTTTGCATAATGCAGATGGTGTTTAACAATTTCATGAACAATTGTTCGAGAAACATTGGGAAAATGCTCACAGATGTCATCAATTGTGACGCGCCGATCGTTCCTCACGAATTCGTCAACTGAGCTCACCAGTTGGTCTGTAATGACAGACGGTTTCTCCGAACGCTCATCGTCGTGTGTGTTCCCCCTCCCCATGTTGAAGTTGCGACACCACCGCCGAACAGACGACTCGTCCATTACATTGTCTCCATGCACCTCCTTTAATTGGCGATGAATATCACATGGGCGAACGTTTCTTGCATTGAGGAATTTAATCACCGCCCTCACTTCACAACTGGCGGCGTTCTCAATTTTTTTAAACATTGTAAACAATCACAGAAACAACACAGGCAATGCTAGCGTCACGCAACTTGGCTCAGAGAAGGCAGACAAGCCACTGAAGCTATCTGACCTCGTCCAGCGGCTACTCGCGTCGTCAGCACTTCATGCGGCACGAACGGGTACTACTTTCCGGATGACCCTCGTATATGGATCAAGTGTAGAACAGTTAGATTTAAAATGTCATTTTTTCCAAGAACGATGAGGGATCAGAAAAGTGTTCGACCGTCGTAGGGTCATATTTGGGTCAACATTAGTCAGGTGTGTATTCACCCTCTGTCACACAACATAGCGGTGGCTTGCAAGGTATTAAAAAAAATAAATTAAAAATAAAGAAACAAACAGCTGTAGCTATCAAACAAAAACAGATATCAACGAAATTGATTCACGCGATTTAGGCGGTCACAACGCTTTTAAAATGATTAAAAATCAATTAACTGGAGACGTTCTGCCCAAAGAGATCGGGGAATTTTCTAACAGACCTCGTAGTCAGAATCAAACTTTTATAAAAAGCAACTCCTTCCACATCAATTGACACAATTTTTGTTACCGATGTAAAGCAAACAGTCAAGTATGAGACTAAGGTGTGACCTTCTTCACACTTTGAACCAAGTCATGTCAGAAAAATACTTCCGCATTCTGAATCGTCCACCGCTCCCGAGACGTCGCAGCTATAGATAGATATTTCAGGAAAAGTCTGCTCAGATAGCCGTACAAAAAGTTTTGTTATCATAATGTTTTTAAATAGTTGTAAAGTTTTTCCCTTTCAACAACAATTTGAGAAACATTTTTTTTCTGGGCATGAATTTCTCTTACCCGGCAAGAACCTCCCTTTATTTGGACGTTCTCGCACCTTGTCTCCTCAAGCATGAGAGTAGAGGAGTAGGACTAGGAGTAGAGTGTTCAAATATTCCTTCTTTAGAATCTTTAATTCTCGGAATTAAGAGTGTTTTTTTCAAATGAACCCATTGAATAGTAATGTGTACGATTCTGTATTTTAGGCAATGCCAACCACTAATTAAATCTCTAATTTATATATGCCATGGTTTGTGTCAGAATAGCCCAAGAAAAGTGGAGAAATTGAAGATTCGGGAAATGAATAGAAAAATTAAGTTCTCTCCCTGATATGGAGATACCGTAAAACTTTTTTTGAATCCATAATACGCCCAAGTGACGACCAAGTTTCGAAATTCAAGAGGAAACTACGGAAAATATCTCCAAGCAAATGTATCCCGGTTCCGTTCCTTGTAGTACTAAGCAAGTTTTATCTTATTCATGGTATATAATCACGGTATAAGCTAAAAAGCATTAAATGACAAAATTGAATCGAATAAGAATCGAATAATGTAATATCATTGTAATGTGAATAAATATCTCAGTTTCCCTAAACTCCTCGCCAAATTAGATACCATATTCGTACTTTTAATGATCTGAAACATTTCATATGTTCCAATTTATATTCATTGATTTACGAAATAAATATAAATTTCGTTCAAATTTCAATTTCAGTTTTAGGGATATTAATGTGGAGGATAATTTTCCAAGACTCTTGTTTCTAACGCTTCTAGGTTTCCGCTATCCGTAACCTAAAACATATAATATTACGTAGTTCAGCAAACACATATAGTATGCAAGTAGATCATAGCTAAAATAGTGAATATAACTTTAGACAGATCCCCAGATTAATATCCTCAGAATTTTTATAAACTCTTACACCCAACTTTAGCTTCTTAAGATCGAGCATATGCATGAATTTGTCTTTATTGTTCATTTATAATGCGCATTTCCCACCGGATACATTAGTCTGGAGTTTTTTTCACCACCTGCCACACATCCCAACGGTGGTTTGCTGGGTGTTAAATATCAACTATCGGATGCATGGGTTTTTGGAAGGAAGAAATAAAATACGTGTTAACGTCGGACAGATTGGCCGATTTCAAATCCGTTAGAAAATTATTCGTAATTGTGACCTGAAGAGGAGCACGGAGCACTGTGGTGTAAAGGAGCTGAAAGAGCGTGATAGTGTTCTTTTTCGTTCTCCTCAAAAAACCGGTGGCCTTTATTCTGTGTCATATATATCAATCACCCGAAATGGGAACTCAGATCACGTGCGTACAAATAGTCTTACTTTCAAAGGCATATGATTTTAAAGGGTTTCTCATATCCGGCTCACGTATGAAGATATTTGTACTGCAGATTCCCTAAAACAAGACCATACCAAGCTTTACTCTTTGCCTTGTCAGAGTCCTAAGATACGTTACCTATTTTGCGTACTACTCGAGAGTTAGCGGATATTTTTCCAATGTCCATCCATCGAGGTGGAAATTACAGCATTATATTGGAAGATCTGTTAAAAAGTACCGGAAAACAACAATTAAATCAATATTGCAATGCTCCTTTGTACATTCCTCGTCCAGCTGCTCGTCTCGGTCATGTGTTTGAAATACGAAGGCATGTATGCGTATTTATGATAGAAGAAGACTTTTATTATGATATTGCATTATATTTTCAATGAATGTGCACCACAAGCAGAGTATATAATATTTTTGAAACGCTGTCAAGATAAATTTATTTGCTCAAATTAACTCATTTTTGCTTATCAGATATTTTTAATAGCAAAAAGTAAAGGCTTAGAAAATATATCTGGTCGCTAGAAAATATATCAACCCTTTCTAATTATATATATATATATATATATATATATATATATATATAATGGGCTGACACAATATAACACAAATAGAAAAGAATAGACACATTTAAAAGAACACTCACACGGTAAATTGTTCGAGCTTTCGGCCCTCTCAGAGGCCTTCTTCAAGAGAGACTGAAAATATGCTATTGCAGAGGAGAGGGGAAAGAGCTATGGGCGTGGAGGGGAGGTGTGGAGGGAATGCTGGGAGGGAAATTAAATATGGCGGTTTAGGGTGGGAATTTTAAAGGAACGGAAGGATAGTATGTAGGCGGATTCACGAGTTCTCACCTCTATGTTGGTGGCTGAATCAGGTAGGGATTCTAGGATGCTTAGAGCAAAACACTGGTCGAATGAAAGGTTGTGGGAATTGGCGTGTGAAGGGATAGGAAGAGAAGAGAGTGAGGCAGAATTGCAGGAGTACCGGTGATTATTCATTCGGATGGATAAGGGGGTAATGCATTCACCTATGTAAAAGGAAGTGCAATGCTTGCATGATAAAAGATAAATAATATTTTTTGAGAGGCAATTAGCGTGGGAACGAGGTGAGGGGGCTATGAGGGGATGTAGGGAGAGGGGAGTACGCATAATAAGAGGACAGGTTTTACATCGGGGGCGGTTGCAAGTCGGGGAAATATTGGGAAATTTGTCACGGGGGGGCGCCAAAGGGTTGGTGGATCTCAGAAGGTTTTTGAGATTGGCGGGTCGTCTGTATGCGATAGATGGGCATTGGGGTAGTAAGGATGAGGTCGCGTCATTGTCATGTAAAATTGGAAACAGTTTATATATATATATATATATATATATATATATATATATATATATATATATATATATATATATCAATTGGAGAGCAACAAACAATATAGAAACACATAAAAAGATCACTCACACGTCATTTCTTGATCATTTCGATGTAATTCTGCTCCGTCTTCATCGGAAGATAGAGAAGGCATGACTTCTCTGTCTTCCGATGAAGACGGAGCAGAATTCCTCATATCTGTTTCTATATAAAGAACACACATAAAGGACGAACACAATAAAGGTGGGGAAGGCGGAATCGAACGGATCACAAGAGTAAAAATATTTCCTTGACCGGGACTCGATCAGCAGATCTTTCCACTTGACGGGCGGATGCTCTTAACCACTGTCCTTATGTCTTCAAGGAAAGATCCGATGTTCGAGTCCCGGTCAAGGAAATATTTTTACTCTTGTGATCCGTTCGATTCCGCCTTCCCCACCTTTATTGTTTTCGTCCTTTATGTGTGTTCCCATCCCTTTTCCTTATATCTTTCTTTTTCCATACAAATGAGTATTTATTCGCCGTTTTTTTCGCCTGGCTTTTGTGTTTGAATATATATATATATATATATATATATATATATATATATATATATATATATATATATATATATATATATATACATTCACATAGAAAAAGATATAAGAAAATGGGATAGGAACACATACAAAGGACAAACACATTAGAGGCTGATATTTATCGTATAAACATATAATTTTTCTCACACACACTAAATAATATTTCACCGGTTTACGGGAAGCACAAAGGGCAACGGAGGAAGGAGGGAAGAGAAGACATGGACGAAAAGATAGCGTCTCCTACTGTAGCCGTTAAAACCTCATACTTCAGTCCTCACCCTCTCACGTGTAGCCGTTTATCCGGTGATCTATCAGACGGAGGAGGGGGATGGCTGTGTTACTGACCCCATAAATCTCATTTTATTTCCTCCTGCTAAGGGATTTTCTCCAGTTCCACGCCCTCACGAAAAAACAACCCGTTCCACCCACCCGGCAACTATTTTTCATTTCGATAGACCAGTCTGGAAACAAAACACACACACTCACGTGCTCACATGCGCGGGAACACCAGAGTTCGCACTTTCTGTTTCATATCCATTTTCTGCCCCCTGCGGACCACTCTGGGAGGCCTCCCGTTTCACCCCTCACTCTTGGCCGCTCGTGTCCGCCCTATGTCCGGCCTTATAAAGCCCAACCCTGTTCTCTTTGTGTTGGCCTACTTCAGCGCGACGAGTGTGTGGAGTAATTGACGGGATTTTTCTCAAAGAGTTCACCCGCGAGCGAGAGGGAGTTTTAAATATTCCAGGATCTCCAGGTAAGGGCTTTCAGCGTGCTCGCGTGAGTGACATAATTTTTACACTACCAAAGTATACTCAATGCCTTAAAGTAGACTACTCATATACGTTGATATTAACGGATATAAATCCAAAAATTGCCACGAAAATATTGTAGTTAAATTTTGGAGCAAAGAAATCATCTATTTTTTACCCACCATATGGCTTCCTAGGGAGACATAGGTATTTCTCAATGAATTTCACATTTAATTGAGATGGCTGACCACTCAAATCATTGGTTTTGAATTTAAACTAATTGCAAATGATGAAAGGTATGATTCTTTTAGCAAAAAGCTCAGATATATAAATTTTTTGGATAATATCCTAAACTAGCATGATTATTTCAACAAAATCTACTTGAGAATATAGAGGTACCCTTAGAGATTTGTCAATAAAAATCCGTAGATAATTAACTAACAGAGTCATTATACGCTATGTAAGTAAGTACCCTAAGTAAGTACCTGCAGCATTTAAGTATTTCGCTCAAAAAAGGTAACTGAATGGAATATTCTTAAATAATTCGCTACCTATACTTTGACGCTTTAAAGGGCTGAAATTAGTGAAATAAGATTCATCGTATTTTCTAATTATGCATTGGCATATATTTTAATATTTAAGATTTAAATGACCATCTAGAAACATTTAGTAAAAAATGGCGCACATACTCATCAAAACCGAGTTCATCATTTAAACAGCGTATCATATTTGAGAATACTTGAATAAATACATAAATATTACAGTATGAAGTCCAGGTTGACCTCTCTCTATGAAAATTATAGGAAAATTGTCCGCCCCAAGACCGCTTTAGACTTACACAGCCCGATACGGAGGAATCCCCTTTATTTGCCTGCGGCTGAGATCGAAACTGAATGTTTCTGGTCCCCCGAGAGCCTGCCTGTTGGATTGGCCGACAAGTCATAGTAGACCTGGTACCTCTATCAGGCCTCTAGCAAGCTTCCTGTTCTTTATTAAATATTTTGAGGACCCATTTACTTTATCTGCAGTTGTTCATTCGAATACTTCCCCCATCCATTTGGATGGGGAGTCTATTAAAGTTGTGTTAGCATCTTCAATTAGTTAGTAAGTAAAGTTAGATACGTTTAGCTAGGTAAAGTTAGAATTGTAAGTTAGCGATAACCTTTTCAGGTACATGCATCCAGGAAGTCAAAACCGTTGTGATTTAATATAATTTTGAAATTCTTTTAAATATTACTTGGTAGAATTTTTCATAGTTCAGACAAATAAAAACAGTCTGTGTTAACAAATTAACAATTGTTTTCACCTCGATTTTTCTTTACTTATCATAATAAGGTGAAGCATTGAATATAAATTTGCAATATTATCAGAAGATAATGCTAAAGTAATTAATTTCCTAATGGAATATGCTTAAAAAATATCAGGCATAATCTATTTTTTCATCGATAACTATACTTGAAAAGATATCGGATCATGAGAATTGGCAGAGGAATACCCTGGAGGAATAACTTAGAGATAATAAAAGGTGAAGAAAGTTGAATATGATAAATATATTTACATTGGTTTTTTTACGGATAATTTGAACTAGTACATAGTCTGCTAATGTGTATTAGTATGGAATTCCAAATATGTGAACAACGTGTTAACCTATGTCAAACTTTTAAGTAAAATAAACTGCGAAGCCTTTTTCGAAATGAAAAAATAGAGAAATGCGGCTATTTGATTTTAGTTTGCAGCAATTTTAAATAGCAAATCGCCGAAATATTGGACCATGCATATTTCCTACTTGCATTTTCCACATCCTTCCATCGCCAAGTTCCACCGCTCCTTTAAGAAGTGGAGCATGGCGTTCCCTATTTTAGACTTTAAAATTTGAATTCGTTTCACTGGATTAAACGTCATAGCAGTTTCACTTGTCGAGCTAAAATATTAGCTAAAAAAATTCACATTACATGTATTTAATTTCACAGAACCCTTAG
Source organism: Hetaerina americana (assembly GCF_022747635.1). Taxonomy (NCBI): domain Eukaryota; kingdom Metazoa; phylum Arthropoda; class Insecta; order Odonata; family Calopterygidae; genus Hetaerina; species Hetaerina americana. The sequence continues at coordinate 31,624,915 of NW_027287427.1, read as the reverse complement.
AATTCAATGTCATATTTGCGCTGTTGATAAATCTTAAGTATGTGAAACCGTCCTCTTTGTGGAATTAAATCGCGAATAGAATGGCATTTTACCCATTTTGGCATTAAAAAGATAAAGAACTGTGGTCTAATAGGTCTATCCTTGGACACATCTTACGTGCCCAACAGATCACCGAGCAAACTAGGCCTATAGGGTGCGTACCAAATGTATCGGGACTGGTTCCAAAAATCAAAATTTATTGCAGTTATCATTACAATATTTTAATAATCTTCAAAATGCATTACTCCTGCATCAATACACTTAGTTCAGCGCGTCTGTCAATCGTCCACAGCCCGCTTGAAGTCGGTTTCCGGAATATTGTGGAGGGCCTTTGTGGTCACCGCTTGAACAGCCTCGATGGAGTCGAACCGATATCCTTTGCGCCCCTTTTGAGCTATCTTTTGAGGTAATAACGTTGTTGAGAAAATCTTAATCTTCCTGAACGCAGAGCAAAATTTCTTGCGAAATTTCCATTCACGACAGTTTTTTTCCTCGCTCAAGACGTTTGGCACCAGCTTCGCGCACACTTTCCTCATCGCAAGATCGTCTGTTACAATGGTGCGGACGGTTCCGACTGAAATTCCGGTCTCCTCACTGATATAGACGATGGTTAAACGCCTGTCAGGGTCTACAACATTTTTCCATTTGGTCACCTGAGCATCGGGTCGAGCGGTCGTCGGGCGTCCGACGCGGTGCTCGTCTTCGACGAGCTCCGGGCCTTCCTTAAACAATTTGTTCCAAAAACACTTGTGCGGCTTAAAGTACGAGGGTCATCCGGAAAGTAGTACCCGTTCGTGCCGCATGAAGTGCTGACGACGCGAGTAGCCGCTGGACGAGGTCAGATAGCTTCAGTGGCTTGTCTGCCTTCTCTGAGCCAAGTTGCGTGACGCTAGCATTGCCTGTGTTGTTTCTATGATTGTTTACAATGTTTAAAAAAATTGAGAACGCCGCCAGTTGTGAAGTGAGGGCAGTGATTAAATTCCTCAATGCAAGAAACGTTCGCCCATGTGATATTCATCGCCAATTAAAGGAGGTGTATGGAGACAATGTAATGGACGAGTCGTCTGTTCGGCGGTGGTGTCGCAACTTCAACATGGGGAGGGGGAACACACACGACGATGAGCGTTCGGGTAGACCGTCTGTCATTACAGACCAACTGGTGAGCTCAGTTGACGAATTCGTGAGGAACGATCGGCGCGTCACAATTGATGACATCTGTGAGCATTTTCCCAATGTTTCTCGAACAATTGTTCATGAAATTGTTAAACACCATCTGCATTATGCAAAAATTTGTGCAAGATGGGTCCCTCGCGTATCTCAATGAGCTGGCGGCGAAGGACTATGCAGCAGGAATACAGAAACTTGTCACACGTTATGACAAATGCCTTAATTTGCTTGGAGATTATGTTGAGAAGTAGTTTAAAGTATCCTCTTTCAAATAAAATTTTTTATGTTTGTTAATATTTACTTTTGTGTCTTTATTTCACGAACGGGTACTACTTTCCGGATGACCCTCGTATCATCCCCATAAGCCTGTTTAATGAGTTCAAGGGTATCCGACGCGGATTTCACGAGTTTAACGCAAAACTTCACAGCGTAGCGTTGCTAGACGGTGCGCTGCCTGCTGTCGCGACGACCACACAAACATTCACACGTCACAAAAATCCACCTCCTGTCTCAACGCATGCAATGGAGCGACTGAACTGAAGTGCGCCTGAGTGATGGAGGACCCCTCTACCGAGCCGATCGGTAGGACCTCCATCCACCGCTACGTTGAGGCTACAGCGAACCAGTCACGATACTTATTGTGCGGACCCTGTAAGTAAGGCTGAAAAACTGAGTAATTGCAGAAACTCCATAAAGTGGAAAATGCTTGTGTAGTGTACTTTTTTTACATCAAACACTGTTACTTGGAAAAAATTAAAACTGCCGTACATGTGGGCACAAATATTCAGTGTAAAAGCAGAGAATCTTATCGCAGTTAATGGAGTTAACACGGTTTTGGATATAAACTTACAGATATGGCCGAATTGCATCGATAATATTAAACAATAAAGGCCTATCAGGTACTTATTTAACGTATATGACCAACAAAACATAAGTAATCTTAAAAAAGAGAGAATATTGTTTTCAGTTGAACGTGACCTAAAATTGGCGTGTTTTGGGCACATACTTTCTGTAAAATCATATTTAGAACGAAACGGCAAAAGTACAAGAATATTGACGAGGTATCGGCTTCAATTTATTACTAAAGAATAACTAGATTCACTCACTAACCACTGTATAAAGACTGCCTAGTACTCTTAGAGTTCTGCGAGAAGTTTTAGTGGGGAAGAATCAAAAGAGGAATACCTTTTCTCTCATTCCACCCAACTTGAGAGCCTCATAATCATCGGTTATTAATCCAGAGATTGGCTTATCTCATCTCTCTAATCCACTTTCTTCTCATCAGGTTCCCAAGGCCACCACTTTTATATCCCTTTATTATCATTATTTTTTCGTAAAGTTCCTCACTTCCACCTCATTAAGAGTCATTGAGTTATATTCTGCTTTCTTTCAAAATGTTTTTTATATTTCTTAGAGCGCGTCAAATGAGATTGTCTTCTGATTTTTAACAACATCATTAGATGATTTTTCCCTATTTTTCTTTGATAATTAGTTTCATTCTTTATTAATCACTTTGTTTTTATCATTCGAAAAAAATTATATTAATTTCCTCCAAATATTTTGTACCCTGAATGTATCAAGATTGTGTGACAAAATTAGTTTCTTATGTTCATCTAAAATTATATAAAACACTATGACTAAATTAGGGCCAGATTAATCATTCAGTTGTAACGTTTCCTATGTCATCGTTATTTTATAGGGGGTCAAAATACTGGACAAACATTCTTCTTCTTTAGTTATAATTAATATTTTCGATAAATATTGCTTGATTTTTTATTGTTACATTGTGTTCATGATATTTATAAATATACTTCTATTACGTTTTTTAATTATAGGTGGAAAACGAAAAACTAGTCGCACCCCTTTCTTTACTCTTCTATACTTTGCATAGGAACTGTATGAAAAAGCTGCAATGGAACTTAAGAGGACTTCAAATCAATTTTTTAGATGAATTAAAAATTTAAAGGAAAGCTGATTGGTCTCTTGCCATCCTTTTATGAAGTTATTTTTTTATCGTTTCCTCTTCTATTACATTCGTTCCTGCATTAATATTGAACCTGAAATAGCAATCATCCTTCACTTCTGATTCAACTAGTTGACCGTAACCGGTGCAATAATGTTTCACGCTACGCAGTGGGACCAATGCTTGTTATTTCAGCGTTTTATTGGGCATAAAGGTTTTTCCGGTAGTCATATTTCCCGGGGAACGTCAACCAAATATCAATTTTTATTAACTGGGTAGGATTTTTATTCTCTATAATTGAATAACGTCTAGACCCATGAAAATTCGGATAATGGTTGGCGTGCTACCTTCACGTGAATCCTTCACAGTTAGTGCAAATTGTGGCTATAGCAAGATGCACCATTCCTGTATCAATTAATGTCTTCATTCTCTAGTATTCCTCATGCCATTTATTTGTTCTGGTTTTAAGGTTCTTTATCTTGATCCTGTATATTTCTATCGCATTTTAACATTCCTTTTTGTCTTACATAAAAAATCTGCAACAACATTCTGAATAGCATTTTAATTTGCATACCTTTCTTACGTACCTTTGTTTCTTGTTGAATGAAATTGGCAACCATATTCGTTCTAAAGGTATTTTTTAGTTTTCTGTCCATTTATCATCTGCACATGTTACTTCTTTAATATTTTACTTTTTCACAGGGAAATAACCTGTATATAATAATATTTATTTCTTATTTTTTCCGCCGTATGCTTTGTTGGAAAGTATTTCTCTCTCTACTCTGGTGATAAACATCATTCTGTTTACATGCGTAGTTCTCCCTCATGGCCCAATAATACCTTGCAACCAAACCTGGATTCCCCGTTTCAGATCCCAAGAGAATGATCTTGTACTTGTTGCTTTAAAATCAGATTTCAGCAATCTCGTATCACCTTTTTCAAAGATATTCAACTTGTACTCGTATATGGCCATATTTTGCATTCAGAGCGTTATTTTATGCTCTACTCCGCAGCTCATTAATGACTCATAACCAAATCACCAATTGTTGATTGTTCTTATGGTCACTAAACTGCCATACTTCCCGGAACAGTCCCCGTCAGAGAACTTAATGGAATACTAATTTATGCTCATGAAATTGTACTCAAGGGTATTTTTTTACCGCTTATTTAATCATTAAAAGTGCAAAGCAAGAAGTGATACGCTGATTCTCCACGGTATTACAACATAATAATTTCCCATATCCTCCAATATTGCGTAACACGCATAATTGCATAATACTTTCCATAACACGCAAAATGATGATCATCTTGCCTACAGTAAAATTAATGTTACAGACTGCTTTAATTTCCAACTTGATTCGAATGTGAAAGATTGCCCCTAGCTTATTCTGGAACTATTTACTTGAAAATGTTTCATTCAACGTTTTGCTAACCTATATGAGACGTCATTACCCTCCCCTACCGTTTTATTTTGTAACATAGTAATTTTGACGCTAAATTAAGTACTCCAACAATGTATATTCCTTAAATGAGCCATGTGTTTTTCAAAGCAATTAATATAACTAAGTGCTGCTATTTACTCTTACATTAAATAAGCTGCCGGCCAATCACTGAGTAACTAAACTTTTATTTCATATCATACTTTTCCTACATATCTTTTCCGTCGCCACCTTACAAGAGAATGTACCTTTTTCCTAAAGATTCGCCCCTAGAAATACCTTCTGTATAAATCTTAATTCTAGTGTTCGGTTATGGCTAATATTATTCCATTATTATGTAACCGTCCCGTAGTAGTATTTTTTCCTTCATTTATTTATAAAATATTTCTTAAATATATATTATTTATCAGCCATTTAACTTTAATTAATTATTCTCCATATTTATAGTTGTATATTAGTTCTCCTTTTGTTTCTTCTCTTTTTTTCCATGCTTTGATATATTTTTATTTTATTTTTTAATTTAGTATATTATAACGTAAGAATTTTCCATCAGTAGGTTTTTGCAGGATTTTCACACTCCCCTTCACCTGCTTTCCTACCATGGATTTTTTCGTCAAGGATAAGAGCCTTATCCCTGACGTTTCTCCAGAAATTTTGTATATCTTTCTACACTCTTTTTGCTTGAAATATACATTGTGGGGACGTACTAAGTTTGAATTTTACTCTTTGCTCTTTTAAGTAATTTGAGGGAATAGTATTTTTGCGAAAATGTCTTCATTTTTCAAGGTTTTTTAACAAAACGGATGACAGAAATCTTAAAGGTAGATGGGAATGCATATTTTTTTAAATGTTATAAATATGATATTTTGATATGAATTGATATTTTGAAAGTCATAACTGATATTTTCTAATGTATTGATTGTGAAGATGAAGCCAAACCTTTAGACGAGGAAGTGATCAAATCCCTCATTTTGGAAATGTTTTGGCTAAAATGTGATTTGTATTAAATTGCATTAATATCAAAATGTCTTAATCTAGCGTAAGAATAATGATAACGGAAAAGTTATGGATTATAAATTAGATGATTTCATATATGAGTGTAAATCAATTATCTCGATATATAAAAGGTCCATCATTTGATGGTTGGCAGTGAACACATGTGCGAGTAGAGTAAGCAAAGCAGAGAAATATTAAGGCCTTTTCATTATGATCAAGCACTTAGTAGTGGGGTAGCAATTTGTTGGATCATTTTCCCTTTCGTATTCTCAGCAATCAAATCATCTGCAAGAAAGAGAGTGCAAATAACGAATCAATCAACCAACCTCGATACGATGAAAAGGGTGCGTATCATGCTTTCCGGAAATCCGAATCCATTGGTTGGCAGTAGGTCGGGAGCTCTCACTCCAGATGATCAATCATAAGAACGAACCTTTCCAGCCAAACAAAGTGGTATCGAGTTGTTTGCGCTATCGCAAGAAAAAAATTAGGTAGCCTCTCCAGATATTTTGACTCAAAAGAAGAAAAGACATGTCCTCCACACATCCTTGAGGAAACGTAGTGTCAGAATAGTAGTCTTTCATATCTCTGTCCATTCTTCTCCTCCACATTGTTCCTTCCACCATAAGAAATGTGTAAACAAATATTGAAAGTACCCTGGTGCACTCCGCTTTCTCATATACTACTCGTATCCTCTCGTTCTTGCTTCATTTGGGCTATTGTTGCAAGTGAAAGTCTAAAATCCCCTCTGATAATGCGTACACATTTTAAATTCATCATTTTTATATTTTAAAAACCTTTAAGAATCGTTATATTTGTCACACTTTCCTCAAATAAAATTTCTGTTCGTCATGGAAGAGGGTATTTTGTTATTTTCAACCCAATTATGTGTAACTACTTCTATGCAGTTAATTTTCTACTCAGTCTTTACATTGATTTTGTCATAAATGTTCTCTCAATTGTTTCATCTAGACATATTGATTGAGCTTCAACATATTCATAAAAGCTTAAAAGTCCTTCCAACATTTTTTTTCATTTGTGTAAATATCCGTGTATGAATCTATGCAAAAATTAATGCAATAATATCGCATTGGATTTGCCATTTTTCAGAGTGAAAGGCACTTTTTCTTCATCCTAAAATATTAAGTTGGGAATGAATCATTTCGAATTTTCTCATAACTGTGAATATATTTCAACTCATTCTTATTGAATCAATTTTGTTCACCGATATTTACAAATTATGAAATGCAACATAATAAATATTATACGTATTTGGTGTTCTTTAAGTGAAACTGTTGCAAAGAAATCACTGTTATTCTCTCCTATTCAATGCTTGAAGTTTCATGTAAAGTAAAACATAAAATTGTGATCTTTCTAGAAATATAAACAGTGTCCTAAAATGAGTGAAAAAATTAAAAAATCAATATTTCGGTGGACCATGGATTTCAAAAGCGATTCACTTGAAATAAGAAACGGTTCCACGAGAGGGCTGATCGTGGAAAAACGGTTGGGTGAGCAATGATTCGCTCTGGTGAGAATCTCGTTGGCCCCTCGAACAGAACCATGTAAAAACCATCATAACGGAGGAAATATGTCTAGTGGAATTGACTCTTAACTTCCGATTCCATTTGCACTCCTATCCCAAATATACTTCTGTTGCACTCCTATCAAAAATCGTATTTTGTGTCGGTCTGCCGCCTTCCCTAGCGATGACTTCACTCAAAATCTCATCCAGTTCTCCATCCATCGACTTCGTCAACATTGCCTCAAACCTCTGTAGATCAAAGAACCGAATGTAAAACTTCCTTCCTGCAATCCACGCTATCTAATGGCTTATTATCCATTTGTATCAATGATTATTATACATTTCCTTACATAATGTAAGGTAATAAAATGATCAAGGTGAGCGATTAATGTGTCCGTTGAAAGACCTGAGGAATTGGCTGAAAAAGTTATATCTATTTGTACCATATATTATTCTGAGATTTTTTCAGTTTTTCTCGTAAAGGATTTAGAATTATGTTTTTGATGAGTTGTTGTTGAACGGTTTGCGCAGAATAAAATTAGTCCGGTCTCTTTCTGATTACACCATATATATCGAGGAAATCTCTTCAAAGGCGGTTAAAGCTTTTTGAAAATGGCGTAAATGAGGATTGAGAATTATTTCTTGGCTATTTTTTATGTTACTAGCATACCGATATCATTCCGTAATCGATACCATATCGCAATCCCCTTTCCACCGCTACCCTTAGTTAAACCCGGATCTGAAATACCTCCGTATTTTCCTAGCTAGGTCTGCCTTGACTTTATTTTGCTAAATTAAGCTTTATATTTGTTTGCTGTTCTTTTTGTTACGTCATAAAAGTGATTTTAGCAATCTGTTTTATAATTAGAGTCATCATTATTTTGGTTTCTCACGTCTTTGATCAGGATTTTTTCCCTAATATCCTTCCCTAGTCTTTTTAGAAATGCAATACTAGTCATAGATCGATTCGTTGGCACTAAATATATTTATCTAGGCAAGCCATAACATTTCAATTGATTCCGAGCACCCTTTTTCAGCGGGCGTGAGAGTGTTCCTCTGCATGAAGCCAGTTATATCATTACTTAGCTTATTGGATCATATTTGAATATTCATCACTATTACAGTGCAGAGCCAATGTGCGCTCTTATTGACCCAAATAATTGGACAACCAATCGTAAATTTCTGTTACTAAAATCTTTCAGGGCGATTAATTGACGGAAGGCAATATCGTCCCTGTTCCTTTAAGTATTTATAACAATTAAAACAGTCCATGGGTAAACATGTGTAAATAAATAATAGTCATTTGTTCGTATTCTTTTGTATTTCTTGCTATATCTAATGCAGCGGATGAATTTATCTCATTAAATAATAAATAAAACTGGCTTGATCAAAGCTGTTTGCCTGAGCGAAGAAACACGCCAAATCACTCTAGGACAAATAATAAGCAATATTTTCGAGAGATATCCCTTCACAGGCTCAGCGATCTTAGGCTTACTTTTCACGCATTCCCATAGTAAAATTGGCTAGTTCACCACAGACCTATATCCTATATCTAAGGAAAGCGATACAATTATATAAACCGATCTATTTGTATAGTTACAAGCCCTTGAGCGTCCCTGTAGTGTCCCGGAAAAATTATGATTCAGTGTTTACGTTTTACCAAATATCATTCATTATTATATTAAGAAATATCTTTCTAAGCAAAAATAATCGGTTTCAACAGTTCTACACTAAAAACAGTTTCGGTGGAAGCACTGATATGCCATTTAGGTGGGTTCTTGTAAGCAATCAGCTGGGTTAACCCATAAAAATTAGGATTCAGATCCGAGGAACTTATGGTTTTTAAAATAACGTACCGATCGTGATACAAACCAATGTATGGTTTTTATTTTCAAATTAAAAATATTTACATAACTTTTAATTCATTCGCTGATTCAGAATAACTCTATTAATCCTTTGGCTCGTCCGAGGCTCCTCAAAAACGCCATAGTGAGTAATAGCATTGAAAAAGTTTATAGTTTTTGCAATACCTTCGAACACATGATTCAAACAGCTCAAAATGTATACTTTGTGAAATATTCATTAAAAGCCAATTATTTCTTTCCATTACAGTTTTTACCATTTTGTCTAATTTCTCGTGACTTGAGAACCCCAATTCTTAAACCGCGATCTCTAATCCTCCACTTCTACCCCCTTTTCTTCCACTCTCCCTCCATTTCAAGTCCGTCGGGTATCTGAGAATCCTCACCGTCTTCCATTCATCCCGTCTCGCCTGCCTTGCATCGGCGGGACCAATTGAAAATGGGTGAGAAAGACAGAGAGACGAATGTGAATGCATATGCAGAGTAAAGTGTAGGCTGGGGCTGGAACAAGAGCCGAGATCTAAGTGAGGACTAAGAGGCGGATGGGAAGATGGGAAGACGTCGGAAAACAGGAAAACATGCGGTGGAGGGACTTGTCCTCAAATGCCCCCTCCCCGCGAGACACCGAGCGGCTGCAGTGGAGGCGTAATAGTGGATCAGGGTGTCGCATGGGGTCGGCCGGAGTGTGCCTCGTGTTTGCGCTTTCCCTACGCCCACACGTGTGCCTGTTTGTGCCCCGCTGAGCAGAATATAAGTGCTGTTTCGTGTGGTGAAGTAAGGCTTCGCCTAACATCCTCTCTCCTGCCCGCCACCCTCGCCATTCAATTCCCTCCCCATCCGTTTTGCAGGGTCAACAACAATGCGTGAGAGATTGGAATCCGGGGGCTTATTCAGGAAAGATTTGAAATTGTTCAGCCTCGACAATAGTGAGGTCGTGACGTCAAAAACTCCGGCGTTTTCCAATATTTTGTGCTAAAATCGGAATTTTTGTAGGTTTTTCCACTTAAACTTCGCCATTGTCTCTACTCGAAGGTTTTTTAAGACGTCGCTGAATGCATCTCTATTATTTCACGGGGAGGTTTCAGTTTTTTTTTAAATTCTACCAAGTCGTTTAAACTATTTCAACATTATATATTAATTGCAGCCGCTGGTGTCTCCCCGCCATACAACAATCTTTAAGAGAATATTAACCAGATTTTCTATCTGTGAATCGACATTGCATTTTTCTTTAAAAATAATTCTTTGAAAATACTTATGACCACACCAAAACTGGGAATAAGTCACATTTGATGTAGAGAAATTTATCAAAAAAGAACAGAAATAATAATCACAGTTTTCCGTAAAAGCTTATGCAGTGACTTTTCTCTTATTAAGTATGAATTGTTATTACTATTAAAGGCGATCCAAACTATTGTCAATAGAATTCATACTAGTTGGACTGAATATTGCGTTTAAAAATAGGCAAAATGAATTTAAGGGATCATGAAGTAGGAAAAGGAGTTATCACGAAAAAATAAGAGTACGACAATTTTATGACCATAGAAAGAGTATGAAATTGCTTGGGATTTTTTTTGTTTAGCTACAACAGACGAGAACTTTGTCCGGTAAACGGGTCCCCGTTGCATTGTTACTCCTCAAGGGACGTCGTGCCAAACCACTCAACCTCGTCCTTCTCACCCGCATCTTCCGCTCATAATCCGCTCTACATCCACCACACTCGGGAAAAGTTTCACGTGGAGGGGGGAAACTGCCCGGCGTCCTCAAATTCCGCACCGCATCAACAGATAACGAGACCGGAGTAAATTACTTCCACGTGCTTCAATTGATTCCCTTGAGTCTGAGTCCCCCAGCGGCTCTTGTTGAGGTTTCTGCTTACGTGTGCGCCACCAGGAGCAGGAAGTGGGCTCGCGGACGCGAATGGATGGAGTCGTGGAGTGGGGCAAACAACTGCTCAAGGCACACCCGTTGATGTACCGAGACCTAGCGATGATCAGGTCATTCGATCGAAGGCAGAAGATTGGGAGGTCGGAGGAAATAGTCCGGAGGGACCGCTCCAATCACGGTTACCCTCTGTCGTTTCCGCTTGAGAGTCACGATTGAAGTGAGGTAGCTTCGAAAATAACGTTTCTCCCGGTTGAAAATGGAGAAACTTTTCTCCAATCCCTTCTTCGACTTCTATTCCTGTTTGAAAACGGGAAACGCTCCAGAGCTCGACAAAATAAAATAAGTTAACCGTGGAAAGATTCCTGGAAATGTATTTCCTCGCAATTTCTGTTTAAAATTTTAATTCTTTTTTACTTCGCGTTGAACCTGATCACCTCGTAAGATTTCACGACAAAATATCCCTGTCCGGGATAGTTGAATTATTTCAATAAGTAATGTGCTTCACATTTAATGCTCATTTTTACGGATGTATGAAGAGTATAGCAGATGGAAAATTTGAGCGGCAGTTTACGTTAGCGCATTGAGGATAAAAGGCCCTCTGTAACTCACAGCGAGATATCTAAGCCTTACAGATTTTTTGTCAAAGTTCCTTCCAGTGAATTAAAAATCAATCATCAGAAATTTATGGAAGGTAGAAGTACTTGTAATAAATTTATATCTGACAATTTCATTTTTATTTATTTATGATTCATGTAAATCAAACTATAATTCAACACTCAGTGGGGAACTCTGAAATGGATCTCCGATTACCAGTGACTCTGTGATCATGATTATGACCTGATGATACATTCATGTGTCCTATTTTAGCACGCGGAAGTACATTTAAATATGTTTTTACTATATATCCTTAAAGTTCATTCTTTAATTACATATCCATGTTACTAATGTGTAACCTAATTATGAATTCTGAATATATTGTTCGGTATGTCTCTTTTTTTACATATTTTTACCCACTCCAAATGTCTCCTTTTTGCCTATTTAAAGTTTTAAAAGTTTAAAACAATTAAATCTTCTTGTGTAAAAGACGTTCTGTAGAAATGGAGTAATGAGTTTTTCAAATAGAACTTCCAAGTAATATAAGGAAATAAGTTTAATAAATAGAAAAAAATAATAATGGACGATTTAAGCACTTCCAATAAATGTTCCAGGTCTTATTTCAAATACTATTGCCTATCAGGTGCATTAATGTTAAAATAATTTCATGAAAAATGCTAGAAGAAGGACAGAAAAAATTAATCAACGAATAGAAGGCTATCACTCCTGGTCAAGGAAAACTAACCATTCAAGGGCACAATGAACGAACGAGATGTAGTGTCGATGAGGAAAAATCCCCTCACCCGTCGCCGCATTTCACTTTTCTCCTCTTTAATAATCCAGGTTGATGGATTCAACTCCAAAACAGAACGTTTTGGATGTCACATTTACCATTGGGTGAGCATTGGCTGCTGCGTGACTCGTATCGTAGCGGCTGTGGCCGGGTGAAATTTTTCCACCGTTCGATACGGGCACGTTAAGGTGGCCATCCGCTCATCTACGAAGCCATGGCCGATACTCGCGGAGGGAAGATAGAGAGAAGAGCGTGAGCAAAAGGCATTGTTCCGGAACACCGTCCCTTGGGGAAAACACAGATAGAGAAAATATTTTTCTTCTCGACCTTGAAAATCTTCCTTCTACATGATGTAGTGTTAACCAATCACGATGAGAATCCATGAATAATGATCATTAAAAATTGAAAAAATAATGATTATTTCATGTAAATACACGTTCCAAATTTTCAAAAGTTTCATGTATGCAAAGAGTTCCCATCAAAAAATTTATAATTTGTGTACACACATCAAATCCCCATTCATTATCTTTTATTATAATAAGTGTCCCTACTTAGCCTACGTATTATAATGTTCTTTTAGTTTAACTTGTGCGAGTTAGTTTTCAATTCAGTCCAAAGTTGAACTTCAACTGACCATTCCTTTAAAGCGGCCACTCGAATGTCTATTTTTAGGCATCGCAATTACATTTCGATGATCCAGGAGAAACCTCCGGCGTTTATTTAATGCCTTTTTTAACAATTTACCTAATAGAATAACTGCCATGATTTCTACGTAGTCTTGGTGCTATGATAAATTAACACGAATAAGATGCATACATTGTATAGCGTTAAAAAATGGGTCCTGAATCTCGTATGTTTCTGAATTTGACAGGCATAACTGCAATTTATTGGGAACTAGCAAAAACTCTTATTTTGAAGGGAATTCAGATAAATAAATATAACGCAAATCTATACGTTTTGTAGGTATAGTTTTGACGACATAAAATAGATATGCTTCCGGAATATAGAAGTGTTGCTTGAAAGCGTAGCAATATTTTTTGCCTATAACAGTAGCTTTACAGACGTAAAATAAATACTTGCACATGGCATTTCGCTGTACTATGATCATGCGATATAAATGCTTTTGAATCTAGTATAAGACAAGCATAAAGATCCTCAGGGAACAAAATTTCCTATTCTCTTGTTTGTAACGCAACAGCTCACTTTTATTAATGAAGCAATGATATTTTGAAAGTTAATATCAAAGTGACGACAGAATTAGAGACCTATAGGTACCACACCTAATAATATAACATTACAGCTTTTTATATCTAATTATTGAACCGATTACACCGATAACTTATTAAATTTTCATTTAACAGTGCGACGAAAATGACAGAGACTATTAATGCTCGCCAGAAAAGTATCCATAGTCATCATGCAATGATAAGTCACAAAGAAAGCAAAGGTTCATAGTAACAACATGATTAACGGTAATCAAAGCTTCAGGAATTGCGAACCTACTCTGGCTCTTTCGATACTTATTAGCGTCTTATTAACGTACCCTAATTTGGGAATGTACGTGCTAGGTCTTATTGACGATTAATTAAAGACAGGGAGTATTCACTTCTACAGGTGTAGTACCTACACCTGGAGAACCCTACAGGTGAACGTAGTAGTGTACTCCTTGGTGGTAATATTGTGTTCAAGGGATGATTACAGCAAAACACCTAGATGTTCCCTATGCCCATTGTTCATCTAACTTCTATAATATAGGCCATATAAAAAAGATATATTCAAGCATTTAACAAGTACTTGGGAATAATTGAATTTTTAATTTTTTTCAGCCCACCAAATAATTAATCTGTTTTTTATGATGGAGTATTAAACTTGCAAATATGAATATGCATGTGCAAAATCTCTGAAGTGGTTATCTTCGGTGAGATAAATTTTTTGGTATTTTGCAATGCCAGATGTTACATCATGATTTGCGTATGGAATGGCTTTGGTCATTGAATTTCCTTTAGCTGAAATGAAAACATCCATAGTGGGACTTACCATACATTATTAAATACTGGAAGGCGAAAGAATATGTTTTACGCAGACGGCCTACAAATTTATTGCTCCTGCAGGTCTACGAAATTACTAAGCCTATACCTAAAATGAAATCACACATGGTATGTATTTTTGAATGAGCAATTAGCAATAGTTTTCTTCTCAATAGTCAAGAGACTAAAACAATGCTGATGGGTAGCGTTCTAATGACGAGTTGCATAATGGTCTATTGTCTATTATTTTTTTTCTCAGATTGCATTGTCACACAATATTATTAAATATTATTATCTTTTTTCCACGAATAGACGACTATTAGTTATGGGGTGGAGCCTTATCTTTCGCCACATCACGGTTATTAGCTAATGGATGGAATTTAGATTGGTGTTCCTTAAAACTATTAATTAGATGTTGATATTGGTATCTAATAATCGATTATTGGTTTAGTATTCTGTTTATCGTAGTGGCATATCCGTTTTATGTAACTCTACTAGATAGCAATTACTTATGACGAGATTTGTCACCTAAATCTATTCTGAGGTATCATTTTCACGCAATTTCGAATGGTAAAATTTCAAAAGTTTTAATTGAAATTATGATTTCCATTCCTGCTCTAAAACATTTTCTTCTGCCTATTATGACCTCCATGAGATTTAATTGTTTCAAGAAGTGTTCCCTGCTCATTTTATATTTATGGTAGTTCAAAATTTCAAATTTAGTAGCGAGGGCGTGATGTGGTGGAAGTCGAACATAATGAATAACTGATCGTAGCACTTTTCCACTTGATAACATTTTTCAAATATTTTTTCTTATTTTAGGACCGGGTTAAGACATAACTTTGCGTGTGTTGCCATGCAAGCGTTAAGAACAAATTGAGTAGCTGCAGGTGTGACCTGATGATGATGTAATACATCAAAACCCGGACGTAAAATAAATACAATTTTTCAAGTGGAAAAGTGCTAAGATCAGTTATTCATAATAATTTCATATTTAAACGTGACCATTCATTTGCAAAGCCAAGATAAATCAGGTTTAAATTCAATTCATCCACAGCAAGTACAATAGTCCTGGTGTCTGTACTATATCTTGACTATGTTATCAGTGTATTTGGCTTAAATATATATCTTTCAACTTAATTATAAAAAAATCCTTCTCTGAAGTTCATTTTTCTTTCCAAATTATCAAAATTCAAACATATTTCAATAACATTTAGCAGTGAAAAATATTTTATTGCTTAAAGTAGCGAGTCACAATCGCACTCCATATAAGAAGTTTACGGTGGAAAAAAAGCTTTTTCTTCGTTCACTGTGGAAATACGTATTAACTTCATGAATTTTGTGCAGCTTTTCTCTTTTGTGCAGTCTTTTTCTCACCATTTGCATACTAAGTACTTACCAGGTGGTAAGATAATGCATCTATGCCTACGTGCCATCTTTGTAGGTCAAAATCACCAATGGCCTGGAGTGAATTGTGTTTGGCTACCGATTGAAGTTGCTCAGGTTTCAAATCTGGTGGAAGTCGCTGGACTCCATTTTAAATCTAGCGATACCAGTATCTGGTTATAAAACTATTTTGATAAATAAATTGTGCCTCGTGGAAAGAACACATGGTTTGTAACAAGAGTATCGGAAAAATTTTGAAAAAATAAATATATTTCAGATATTGCTACGATGCCTCAAAATTCTTCAAAATACATCCCCTGACGGCACACTTTTGCCAGCGGCTTTGCCGACGACTGGTAGGGTCCCTGGTAGGAGGATTTCTGAAATTCCTTAAGGCATCACGTGCAAGCTTCTTTGACGGTACTTAGGGCCCTATAGTGAGGGAGGATTTTCCTGTTTTGGAATAAGAACTAGTCTGCTGCTGCCAACTCCGGACTGTCCAAAAGTCGGGGTCTTCTTCAACGCGTATCAGCAGACATTTGATTCAGCTCTTGGTCGTCCGTCAAAACTTTCGGGACGAGTTTAGCGCTCATCTTTCGCATCGCCAAGTTTTAAGAGATAATCGTGTGCACTGTCATCTCATCAATTTCAGTACCATTTACAATCTTGCGCACACTTAACTGATGGTCTGAATTCTGCCATTTGCGTTTACGTCGGGATATAATTGTTACCGATGCTTTTTATACAATCCTTGTATTTTCTTCTAAATACTGATAGTCTGACATACGCATAAAGTGACTAACAAAAGAGGAACTCATTAGAAGAAATAGAGAGGGAATATATGGCTTAAATCTTGTTTTAATAGGTTACATAGGTACTTAAATGAAGAGATATCTGCCATACGTTAAGTCAGTGAAAACAATTTGTGTGTTAAACGATTTTTTTAACTACTAACTCTTGTTGGAGTCTAACACTCTCATTCTTGCAGGTGGAAACACCAGCTTGAGCAAGGGTTTTGATCACTCCATATAGACATCCGGGTTTTGTGATTTGCTCAATTAGAATTCAATTTTCTGTTTTAAGAGATCCCATTGGCTATCTTTTAAATAATGCTATGACGGTTGGTAACGACATTGCATTGTAGCTACTTTCATTTCACAACACATTATATTATATTTATATATTCAATACAAAATTTGAAATTGTTGCTGATAAACATATATTGTATTTTTTCTTGATATGTTGGTCATTTTTTCCTGTTACTGAGCGTTACTTTTAATGCGCGTCCTTATGGACGATGGTTTCTATCGCTCGTGTATGTGGGCAAAAATTTGTTTCAGCTTGTTTCAAAGATGATAGCTACTTCCCATTTATTGATTATCGAATCATTCATAAATATTTTATTAATTAATGTTCTATTAATGTATATTAAATAGTAATGCAACAATTTTTATGTATCCGTAAATGAGGTTTTATCGAAATATTGAATTGGGAAATTTCCAATAATTATTACCTAACCCGGAAATTACAACGCAGAAAACAAAATACACTTGATGTGAACATACGTAATGTGGATATTTCAGTTTTCAGTTAAATTACCTCTATCCCGCTTTTTATGCGAGAGCATATTTAACTCACAGTTTTTAAGCAAATTGATCTCACTTTGCAAATGAATCCGCGGTGAAAATGCTTATACGAGGGGCCACCAATGTATATAATTAACTTCAACTAAAGCCCACACCTTTTTGATTACTCCAGTAATGTCCGAAATTTCTAAATATATCGAAATCTTCCGAAACTTTTCCCGCTGCATACGCATTTCCCTTGAAGAAAAATGGATAGAGATAAGCACTAAGGACTCTTGTTATATTCACATTTCGCCCCCACCTGCGTACTGGAATGGCATGAGTTTCAGTACTTTTGAGAGGTGTTTATCTTATGCTTGCTGGTATAGATAAGGATCTATTAACATCATCTGAGATGAGAAGGGAATATTATTTGGCCTTCCAGGGAAACCAGGGCGTTATCATCTTTTGAGGAAAATAATAGGCCAAAAAATAAATAGAAAATTAGTCCTGAACAGAATGAGAAAAGTACGATGCATCATGAAAACTAAAATAAGTAGAAATAACACTTTTATAAATATTTTAAAACTTTGAGGATAATTTTGGCGAAAAAACTGAAAGGAAATCACTCATGGAAGACCCCGGATGGCATATAAAGGGTGGGCAAAATAGACTTCCTAGTTTTGAAAAATCACTGAAGATCGCCCTGGTAAATTAGCGTAGTGGGAGCAGGGGCATTAGCTGGGAAAACTACATAAATTTTAGCAATTATCATGCAGTGGTCTATAAAGCATCATGGCTTTGTCTTAGAAATGTTTGTTAAAAACAAAGATCGTGTGGTGGAAACGCAGAGGGCTTTCCATAGGTGGTTTGGTTTGACTCGTCATGACAGGGTTCCTGATGCTAAAATCATTAGGATTTAGATTACTAGTGCATGGGCGACAGGATCTGTACTTCATAGAAAACCAGCTGGGTGACCTAAAAGTGTGTGAAAACATCGTGGCAGTGAGAGCGTCCATTGAACAGACTCAATCGCGCTCTGGGCGAAATCATATTGCTGCTCTCAGAACGGTAAAGTAAATTTTACACCTTGACCTTCACTTACACCCCTTCAAGATGAGGGTTGTTCCAAATTGAATTTAGAAGACAGGGTGAAACGTACAGATGCAAGGCAATTTTAACTTCTGTGCAACCCGACAATACTCTGTGGTCTAGCGATGAAGCGAATTTTCACCTCTCCGGCCCAGTAAATAAGTAAAATTTTTGTTACTGGGTGACTGATACACCCCATCGCGAACTCCGCCCAAGACCTCTTCTAGCCCCAAGGGGACAGTTTGGTGCGCTGTGTTGTCCATAGGCATTATTGGGCCTTACTTTTTTTGATTTTCTAGGTTCAAGTGTTGTTGTGAACTCTGTGTGCCATTGTGGGATGCTGGAGAACTTTTGGAATAGAAGAGCATGGTGATGAATATGATACGGGTGCCTTTCTGTTTCAACAGGATGGTGCCATGGCTCATACCGCCCGTCGTTCACGCCGAATCTTGCAAGAAACATTTCCCGGCCGCCTGATTTCCTCACGAGGGGATGCTCCATGGCCCCCTTGCCCCCCGGCCAATGTGATTTTTTTCTTTGGAGGTATGTCAAAGCCGAGGTTTGCTTAGCTCTACGAAAGACCTTGGAGGCTCTTAGGAGGCTATTACAGATGTCATCGCTGAAATAACGCAAGATGTCCTGAGAAAACCTTTTTAAGTGGCTCAACATGTGCATCGCTCACCTGAATCGTCATGTGGATGAAATAGTTTTCAAAACCTAATGAAAATAATGGCATTACATATTGTTTTCAGAAATAAAATTCCTTTTTAATTGTTTTGGTTGTTTTTTTATAATTTACCCGTAAAATCAGAAGGTCCGTTCTGCTTTACCCTATTTAATAGTCCGCAGTTAATTGCTCCTATACACCTTTCTTTAAATTTTATTTTTTACTCTTTTTTGATTTCATTATATTTTTACTATTTTCCTTCAGTAAAGGGGAACTAATCATATAGCCATCAAGGTCAACCTCATTTTAATGACTGCATTAAAAAATGACCTTATTCAAAAATGTAAAAACTTTTTTTTTCTATATTTTCCCTTCTTCAGTACGAGAATAGTTTTTAACCGTTATTGCAAAGTTACACTGGCACCCACACTTCCAGCAATTTACCTTAATAAATAAAATTTCTACATGTGAATATTCCCCCGCAGCTATTAAAGTCGTATTCACGATTTTTTCACCAGCAAATAACGCATTTTTATCATCTATCTTCATTTCGTTCAAGTATTCACAAAAACTCTCCCTTAGCCCAAATCTTACGCGTGAAACACTTTCTCATTTGTCTTATTTTCTAAAAATTATATCGCTGTTTTCATTCTTCTTACACATTTTTAAAAAAGTCATACCTGTAATGTAGACATAAACTCAAATATAGGAGATGAATGGGACAGATATTAAAAATTTCATCCAAAATTATTCCATTGATTTAAATGCAATAAAAATGAACTGAAACTGGATTGTTATTTATTTCAAATAAGAGAACTGGAGTGACATTGAATTTTTTAAGTTAAATAACTTTTAACTTGTTAGAGTACGCATGCAGTTGCATGTCCTGAATAAATCTTACTAAATTATATTACTAACAGTACCAATTTCCTGAAACTTGCAGGAATAGTTAGCATTTAATTATAAATATGTCCTCAATAAACTTGCCAATATTTACATAATTGATCGATATTCTTAATACAGACGTGAAAATGTTTTTGCATTCAGAAATGTCCTCTTATGCCGCGCGACGGTCTTATTTAAAAGTATATATCAAACATTTTACACTTACATTTGTACAACTGTTGATGTTTTGTACATTTGTACAATTTATGAAAACCATAAACCCAACAGGTAACTGAACAAAAATTGACTGTCAATTCACTGCACACATTAGTTAAAAAACTAAGGATTTTGGTCGGGTTTTTGACCATAAAGTTTAAATCTTCGATCCTCAAATGTCTGAGCAACACCGACCAGTGCAGGTTCTTTGCTAACTTCCATTGTTAAACAACAACACAGGCTATTGATGAAACGAAAAATAATTATTTGTTCACAAACCTTGATGTAGAACTGACGTAAATGCACCATCAAGGCGTCCTTCACCCGGGTGCGTTGCCAATCTCTACATTATTTATTAAATGACCCGTGACCCTCACATGGTTGTATGTTTGTTGCATCGTACAAAATCACACTCTATATTAGCTTTATCCAGAACCGTTCCTTTACTTTCATACTCCACGTTCCTGTCATCAATTTCCTCCTAGTGAAACCTTTTTTCTGATGCAATTCTTTTTTCTTGTTTCTATTTGTTCAACCATTTGGGTATAAACACTTCCAAGATAGGTAAACTATCCACATATTTTAGTTTATAAATTATTATTTTAAAATTTAACATTGCTTTCTTCTTTCTCGCAATCCATGCAACCATTGATTGGTTTACATTTATTCACACCCCACCCCTATTGCTATGACTTTTCAATGCGCTCTCAGCAATGCTTGCAAACCCTTGGCTGACTGGCAAACAAAAGCTTGGCTATCGGTAACGCTAAATGATTCTATGGATTTCCAACAATTTTCATTCCTACCTAGAGTTTTTATCACATCTCTTTGGCCATTTCCTCCACATATAAATGATTAATCAGAGGTGGTAATGGACATCCCTGACTTACTTCTTTTCCCAACGCTGTCCATCGGGACTCTCCATCGGCCACTTCCATCTAAGCAGGCCATGTGACATTAACAGATAGTGGATAAATCTCCCATTCCACCAATTTACTCCATTTTCTACAGAGCATACGTTCATTACTCCCACCTATTTCGCTATATCAAATGCTTTCTAGAAATCTACGGAACCAACAAATACATCCTGATCGTATTCTAAGCTCCTACCTACGTATTAGCGATCTCAGTATTGCTATGGTATCACGCGTGCCTCTCCCTTTCTTGTACCCAAAATAATTACCCCCCGAGTATCAATGTGTCTTGATCTTCATGCCTTTATTCATGATCCTGAGGATCACTTAAGCATTCTGTAAACTCAAAATTATTGTTTTGTAATCTTCACATACTACCTTGATCAAAAAGTTCCCGGAATAACCACCGTGTGGCGCTCCCATCGTTCCGATTTGAGTTCTGTTTTTTTTGTTAAATTGGTACATCTGTTGTTGATATTCCCTTTAAATCTTAGTGTCATAACTTGACATTTGCAAAAGTTACGTAGCCAAGAGTACAACTATCTCTGTGTGTGTTGGCGATTTTTTACAATTTCAGAAATGGATTTAAATTTGCAACAACGAACTTGTATTAAATTTTGCGTAAAAAACGGATTTAGTGGCGCACGGACGTTGGAAATGTTGGAAAAGTGTTTCGGCAACGATTCTCTAAAAAAAACGGTCGTTTACCAGTGGCACGAGCGGTTCAGAAGTGGTCGTGAGTCAATCGAAGATGATGAACGCAGTGGCAGACCATCGACATCGAAAGTCGGTGAAAAAATTGATAAAGTAAAAGAAATGTTGGTCAATAACCGCAAATTAACCATCAGAGAAATAGCGGAGGACTTGAACATTGCCTATGGATCCGCCCAAGACATTGTGGTTAATGATTTGGGTTTCCGTCGTGTAGCAGCAAAGTACCTCAATTTCATGCAAAAAAGAGACCGTGTTGACGTCGCAAAAGACATGATTTGCGAGGCTGAATCCGATCCCACATTCATCAAAAGGATCATTACTGGAGACGAGATTTATGGGGGTTTATGAGTACGACACGCAATCCAGACATCAGGCAAGTGAATGGCGTTCACCAAATGAGCCGAGACCAAAAAAACCACGTCGTTTTCAGTCAAAAAAGAAGGCAATGCTGACGGTTTTCATGGATTACAACGGTGTAGTGCATCATGAATTTTTGCCAGAAGGCCAGACAGTAAACAAAGAGTATTATTTGGGCGTTATGAGACGTTTGCGTGAAGCAATTCGCCGAAAGAGACCAGAAATGTGGGCAGAAAACTCGTGGATTTTGCACCATGATAACGCACCGTCGCACAGTGCTATCATTATTCGTAATTTTTTGACGAAAAATGCAACAAATACCATCCAACAGCCACCGAATTCACCTGATTTGGCTCCCTGTGACTTCTTTCTGTTCAATCGAGTTAAAAAACCATTACGGGGAACGCGTTTTAGCAGCCGAGAGGAAGTAATGGAAAAATCGTAGGAAGCACTGATGGACATACCGAAAACCGAATATAAAAAATGTTTCGAGGATTGGATCAAGCGCTGGCATAAGTGTGTTGCAGTCGATGGGGATTACTTTGAAGGGGACAATATAGATTTAGATGAATAAACTTGTATTTTTAATTTTCTGAATAAATTCCGGGAAATTTTTGATCAAGGTAGTATAGCCATCATTCTCAATTTTGGGATGGGGATCACCTTTGACTTGTTGTAGTCATCCGGCCGATTCTTCCCGGTAACTGCTACGAAAAATTCATGAAAACGCTCCCTTATACTTATTCCTAAGCCTTTCAATAACTCCGCGCAATTTTTGTGTACCTCCACGGCCTTTCTGGCATTAATCCATGAATGCCCTTTCTATCTCGCCACGGAGTTAGCCTGGACCCAGACTATCCTCATGTACGTCATATTATCTTCTTATGTCTAACCTTACTGACCTAATTTATTTATTACATACTACTTCATGCACGCTCTTTCCACCTTCTATGAATCTTTTATTTTTCAACACTATTGGATTATATTTTTTCAGACTTATCTTTGAATGCTTGCAGCGATTATCTTTTTACTTCCTGTCACTACTTTCACCTTCCAGTCCAGCATACCAATTTTTATCTTTCTCTGTAAATTTTCCCTATATCCGTTCAACGTAGTCCACTACACTTCTGTTGCACAATTTTTTTCTCACCTCAGTTTATTATATAACTCTTTATACTTCATTCTAACTAATTTGAGTATATAGTCTTCCATTTTCATCTTTCGCCTATCATTATAATCATTTCGCCCGTAATCCATGGTTTTCTTGTCATTATCCTGATTACATTTCTGTAGCTTCTTTTTCTGCTTTCAATATCCTTTTTTATTTGTGCTCATATCTCCTTTATAGTATCTAGCTGTATTTTCTCACTCGTGGTTTTCTCTACAGCCCGTTGATTTTTCCTTCGCTATAGATCAAATTTGTGCTTCCACATTCCATTTCCTAAAATTTCTTTCTTGTTATATATTTTGATTCGGAACTAACTCTTCAAAATTATTTGATTGTTATCCAAGTTTGCATCCGCGGTGTTAAAGTTAAGAATGTTGGGTAAACAAGGGAGGGTGGGAACTGGATAGGCGTGTTGGACAGAATCGAACTTCATACAATGGAATAGAACGTACTATATTTAACCCAATCAAATACCCGCTCGTGTATTTAAGGAATTAGCGTTGGAAATCACCCCGTATTGGGACATAATATTTTTGAAGTCTCAAGTTGATCACAAGGTTCCCAGAGAATGGGAAACGGCTAACATAGCACCAATATTTAAAAATGTAAACAGGGAGGAACCGAGCAAATACAGCCATATTTCCCTCATTTCTATTTCATGCAAGATCATGGAACATATAGTTGCTAGTTCGACCATGAGAAACCTCGATAGTAAAGAGTCATTAATGATAAATCAGCACGGTTTCCGAAAGGGTTGATCTTGCGAGACAGAACTTGCTCTTTTTGTTCATGGAATTATTATTGCGGAAAAGAGCAATGTTCCAATGGACGCTGTTTTAATAGATTTAGAGAAAGCCTCCGACAAAGTACCTCGCAGTAAACTACTTACAAAGCTAAAAGCATATTACAAGGATAAAAATATTCAGGTTTGGATTCAAGACTTTTTGAACGGTCGGGTACAATGTGATCATAGATGGCATAGATACAAGTCATAGATGGAGTTAGCTTAAACGTAGTAGAAATTACTTCAGGTGTTCCTGAAGGAAATGTCGTCGGACCTCTTTAATTCCTACCTTACGTTAACGACATTCACTCCCAAGTTACTAGCAAGATACGCTTGTTTGCCTACGATGCATTGGTTTACCGTGATATCCGTAATTCCGAAGACACCGAAGCTTTATCAAATGACGTTAACGCTACACAACGCTGGTGCCACGCTTAGAAATCAGGATTAAATTTAAGTGTGGGTACCGATGATTTTTGGGAAAATGAGTAATTACCTGCAGATCAGCTACTGAATCGCGAACACCGAAATTGAATGCGTTCACTCATTTAAATACTTAGGCGTTATCTTCACTCACGATCTCTTCTGAGCGAAAAACATCTGGGGAATATCAATGCAACAATTTCAGAGTGTAAAAATCATTCGCCTTGACTGGGACTCGAACCCAGATCCCTCAATATCCGGTCGAGTGCTTTAGCCACTTAAGCTACCGAGGCGTCCTCTTAAACTCTGAAATTTTGGGGCTTTTAAAGGAACAAGATGTTGTGACGAAATACCGTACATACAATGTCACAGGCATTTGTAGTCGTGCGCGACGCGCCACAGTCCACGAGGTTAAAGCCAACTTTAAACACTTATGGTGTTAATACTTTGACAAATTCCAAAGAAACTGTGGGAGATGCCGCAACAGTAACTTTTAACGGAGTCATCCGCTAAAGTGCATTTCAATGCAACAATTTCAGAGGACGCCTCGGTAGCTTAAGTGGCTAAAGTACTCGACCGGATATTGAGGGATCTGGGTTCGAATCCCAGTCAAGGCAAATGATTTTTACACTCTAAAATTGTTGCATTGAAATGCACATTAGCGGATGACTCCGTTAAAAGTTACTGTTGCGGCATCTCCCGCAGTTTCTTTGGAATCTGGGGAATATATGAACAAGCTAACAAAAAATTAGGATTTATTAGAAGAGTGATGGTAAATGTGATGATAATGTCAAAGAGAAATTTCATCTTTCATTTGTTAGGCATCATTTAACATGGGTTATTTACAATAAATTGGAAGGATGTCTCTTTAGCAATGATTTTGAAAATGTATTGTAACCCCCATCATACTTCGGTAGGCGAGATCATGTGAATAAAGTTAGAGAAATTAAGTGCTGAACAAATAGATTTAAGATATTACTTTTTTCAAAGGGAATATAATGACATTGTTAGACCTCGGTATGGATAAAAATATTCCGGCCAAAATTAGTCTAGTGTGCTTCGGCCCCCTGCATCACACCCTATGTGCAAGCAGGTCTATATCTAAAAATGTCTAACAATCAAAGGGGAAGGAAGGAAGAAAATACGCGGAAGTGAAGACAAACCTACTGTAATTTTGGATATAAGGTTGTGTTTTTTACTAGGTGCGACAAGTTAATATAATGTTATAAAATTATATCAGCTATGTCCTTCCAAACTAAAGATAACTACTAATAATATTATTAATTATTGTAATACATTGAAAATACAATAATTCTTTTGTTTAGATGCTAAATGTTTTGAAATGAAATATTTTCCTTTCTAGGTGGAATAATATTTTCAACGTCATTCATTTGCTTAATTTTCAGTTAAATAAATCAACCCATGTTATAATAATGAGGAAACGAAAACAGTTAATAGGAACCTGACCTAGTCTTTCTAGCATTAGAGATTACAATTAATAAACAGCACGAAATATGCATTTTAAGCATAGAGAGTTGAGAATCAAATTGTCCTTATTCTTGCTCACGAAGCGAAAAGCATTCCAGGCTACTTTCTTGAGCTGAAGCCTCTCCTACTTTTTCGCAAAATGGTTCCATTAGACTAGGCAAAAATATTTCTGTCAAGGGAACTACTGCAAGTTACATTTTGTCATCTCACGCACAATAGGGTTGGAAACCACTTAGCCTCAATTCTTCAAAAGAGGATCAATGATCGCGTAAATGGATAGAAATTGAGATAGAAACAGTTTGAACAGCAGCAAAAGAAAAGCTTTGACTAGAGATATTTTATCTCGATACCGAGGATAAGAGTGTTTTTAGGAGCTCAATTTCATAAACGCGGAGTAGAGTGACCGTACAGAGGTATTCCAAACCTTGACATTGCTCTCAATCGGGCTGGAATGTTTATATGCCAACAATAATCGTGTGGGACATTCGACGATATTCCTTCGAGACGCAAAAACAAAATTTAAGGAATGATATTGAAAGTGGAAGATGCAATGAAGGTAATAAAATCTTGGAAAATGATATTGATATTAAAAATCCCCTGAGCAGAAGTTTGGACGGATGGAATCTCATTATATTTATTCATTAGAGAAAAACTTATGCCTAAACTTAAAGATACATAGGGAAACTTATCAAGATTAAATAAAAATGTCAAATGTGATTTAGAGTGCATATTTAAAAAACTGAACGAAGCTTGAAAAATTGAAATGTATGCTATATTGGCAAGAATAATGGCCGTATTTACACTTCTAAATTAGGTGTTGAGCAATTTAATAATTATTATAAATTGATTCCTGTTCATTTTATGAAAATCAATCGCTCATTATGGTAGATGCAAAATTTAGTTCCTTTCCAAACAGTGTCTCAATCCTAAATCATACATATATGTTAATGAACAGGGTAATGTGGCAATATTTTCGTTTCGTTTACCGTGACCTTTTGTTGAAAATAAGACAGCAAACTGAAATTCTCTAAATTGGATCCGCTTAATGGTAAGTATTTTTTATGACACCATTATGACGGTTAATGTGCATATCAATGCAAGTTTTAGCTTGAAGAAGTTTTCCAATCTGTTTCCATCCGATCTCTTCTTCCCCTCATAGCTCCTTTCGCCGATAGTGTCCATTACTTCCCTCTGTTTTTTCATCGTTGACCATCTGTTACTGCCAACCATTTTTATAGTAGTCTTTAGCAATATATCGCACCTAAAGATATGTATATTATTTTTCGTGAACGTCTTGCGCACGTCCTCAATAGGCTTTTCTCTTCTATCCTTCTACAGATTACTTCATTGGTTACCGTCTATTCGTTTTATTTTCAAAGTCCTTCGGTAGCAACACATTTCCATTGCCTCTTTCTTTTCTCCTCCGCCACTGAAGCTCACGTCTTGCGTCGGTAGAAATGGTGAATTATCCTATAGGTTTAATTTATTATTTCCTTATTTGTTTGCTAGTTCTGTTTCCCTTAAATAAATGTTTCTTCTGGGAGAAATCTTTCTTCGACTTTTCTCCGCTTCTAGCTACATGCCAACAAAAAATACGTAATAGTCATTCCAACAAATTGCTACCCTTCAGTCGATTATGCACCTTAATTCCAAGACTTTTGCTATTGTCATATTTCAAATGAAGTAACTTAATATTTTAAATGGCGTTAGCTTAGTGATATCGTTGATTCTTTAAATTAATGGCTTCATTTTCATAAAATGGAATGTAGAAAACGATAGAGGTAGATATTCTCACATCCTATACGTCCTTGATTGATGCACAAATTACAGCAAACCTAAGACTCCATTAAGCAAATGCAGTTTTTCAGCCTCAATCCAGTTAGTTTTTCCAATCAAGGTCATGATGATCATAAAGTGAGAACCAGTTGTGACCTAGGACGGTGATGCAGCGCCAAAGAGTCGGTTTTTTACGGCATATCACCTTCTCGCGACTCCATGTTTTATTTTTCGAGATCAAAAAAATGGGAAAAATGGACTGATAAAAAGAGAGGCGTTGCTGATGATGTGTCCCCACTAAGCGGCAAAAAGTGGCAAAGGTGGGAGCTTGAGGCCCAGGTTGAAGATATCATGAGTTAATTTCGACAAAAAAGGAAAGGAGTCGATATAAATGAGGTCGGTAGATTTCTTTTCCTCAGAGTTTCTTTGGGGTGATGGACTAACGTTTAAAAAATGGATAATAAATTAGGTGCTCCATTGATTCCTTTTCCCCAGCTCAAATGATTGTCAGTAAAAAAAGATTAAAAATTTAACACAGTCATTGGATTGGGTTGAAAATTAATGTGTCTTAAATGTTAGGGTCAAGTAATGTCACAAGAGGACTGACATTTTGATAAAATTTCCACATATTTTTACAAACAAGACAATGGATAAAATAATTTTTATCCCAGAGCTATTGCAATTTGACCTTTTCATTAGCGTGCTATTCAAGATTTACCAAGTACATCAATAAAGATAAAACATTAGGAATTCTAAGGCATCAAATATTTCGTACCGTTGGTGTAATTTATTTTTTTCTAAATGAGATGAATAAATATTTGAAGCTTGGATTGTCATCTGACCGGGCGAGTGATAGAGATAAATCTTGAAGTACGTACAATGAAAATGTATTAATGTATATAGAGCCATATGGAAATTTAGAGTGAGGAACATTTTTAAAATATTATAATACATAATGAATTATTATTCACATACCTCTTTCGTGAACTACAAGTGACAGAACTGGTAGCACTATCAAACTTAACACTAAGCATCCGAGGCTACTGAAGGGCTTAAGTAAATATGGTGCTATTTGTTCATTTCACTTTCTCCAGGAAATCAACATTAAATTTGATTTTAATAAGAAAAAGGCGAGAAATAATATCGTTAGTTTAAGAATAGAGTGTATCAATCAATTTTTACAGCAAAAATGAAATGGTAATTTGCATGAATTTATCATTTCATTCCTAATGGATGTCTTTGCTTACTAAATATTTTATAATTTTTACAAAAGGAGGTGGTACAACATTGTATCTAATCTATAATGTATCTATGATTATTCATTTCTGGCGTCTTTATTTAATATTCACATAATAATCCATCGTTATATTTTGTTTAGTGAGCATACAAATTCATAAAATAGACTTCCGATTGACGTAAATAAATTTTGATTATCAATCTTCATATGTCTCCTGCTACTTAAAACATAACCCCATCTTTTTCACAAACCTCCTTAATCTTTTTTTGCAGAAAAATCTAGTTTTATTGTTAATTTTTAATGGTATAACCTTAAATCGCTGCAAAATATTGGTGGAGACTTTTAAATGAATTTCAATTAAAAATAATAGCTATCTATACTTTCCCATGGTTAAAAATAAAAAATAGAAAAATATCAATGCATAATATATTGAAGAGTGATTAGATCATAGCCTAGGATCTGGCGGCAGTAAGTGAAGGAACCGTATGTATTTCCTAGATGCTCCTCAAAATTCCATATCCAAGGAGGAGGCAGGAAACTCAGGAGGAGAGAAATGAAGCCCAAAAGGGGGGCCATGCTCTACTTACGTATAACGTAACCGTTCAGGAAATCATTTGCCTATTGACTCTGGTTTGAATTCCCGTAACACCTATTTAGACTTCGGCATAACCTATGCGCAATATTTCGAAAATATTCTTTTTTCGGCTAACTGCCACAGAAAAGGGGCTGCCTATCCAAGGGATTTGGTATTTCAGAAGGCTTACATATATAAAATATATGTATGTATAAGTTTGTCTATAAATACATGTGTAATCACGCATATTCATCTCTACGGATTTGAATACAATCACGCATTTAGTATTTACGTGTATGTCAAGCTCCATCCATGTACACGATGGCTTTTATCCCTCTCCTGCTGGCCAGGTTTCCAACGATATTTTAGAAATACTCCGAAATAAAATGCGTTCCTCACTTAACGAGAGAGAAGGGAATAGGGACGGGGATTTTCTCCGTCGTTCTTAATTTTCCCGTCGCCACAATTTTTTCGTTTAATCTCTACTTTCAACCGGAGTGAGAGCGCGATATTTTACAGTGCATTGGAATGGAATGGGGTACGAATGGTCATGACCCCATCTAAACTCCAATATCCCTAGTCACTAGAAAGAGCTTTATCGTGAATATTTTAAAAGCATCAGTTGAATATTTTTACAAATCTGACTATCGTTTTCTGTCTCTTCAGAGCTATCTAAAATCCATCTTTTCAAATGAGAAGATAAAAAATTATGAAATCAGTTGAAAATTTAATAACAGAAAATTGCACCCTTAATTAAATTTCTAGTGTAATGCCTAATTGATGATGTTAACATCAATTTTAAAATAAGGCATAATATACTTGTACATTATTTTTAAATCTGCTTTCAAAGTTCATTTTGATCTCCGGATTTACCAGCGAAATTTAACTTGGGCAAGGGATTATTCAATATAAATCAAAGCAAATAATATCCACATTGACGGAGTCATAATTATGTTCTACCGTGCCACTTTCCCCTCTACATGCATTTCATATCATCGAAACAGAGATCAATACTGACGGCTAGAAAATGCAGAGGTTTGCTTGTATGTCCACTGGAATGTTTTAAGCTATGAATTTATGTTGGTCAGAGTTTCTTTCAAGGAGCATTTGCTATATTTTTAAACCAATATATATTCCGACACTTGGAAATACTTAATGTATCCCGTTATTCATAGTTATTTGTAACGTTTTTCATTTAACATAATCTACAGTGTTTATTAATTTCAATGTATATATTTTTTAATTCACATTAATGCTGACTTTAAAGGCTGATTTTACTTCCACATTTAAAGTTATTATTATTACACATTTACAGTAATTTTTGCACTCATATGCATCACCATTTGAAGCATTGGAAATATTCATCTACAGAGTAATTTATTTTATGAATGCAATCCATTTTCATAATACTAGCGGTATATCCAAATTATTGTACGGACTATCTCAAAGTAACACCACCCAGAAAAACTAAACGTAGTTGTTGAAAACTGAGGGCAAGTTTTCATAATATGGTACCATCTGTTCTATATTCTTTTGTTTAAAGTCCAGTTACCAGCAATGAAATGAGAATAAAAAAATAATCGGATTAATAAAATGCACAGTAAAAAGAAAAATTGCAGTAGATTGACAAAGAATATAACTTGGCTTTATTAAAAAAATATTTCAGAATTTTTGTGGGTTTTTCTGGGTTTTCAAACTGCTCAAATCGCTTCAATAACTTAACTAATTTTATCTAATACAGAGCACTTGTCCAGCAACGTAAACTAGCTTTAAAAGGGGAATTGATGATAATTTATTTATGACTATCATTCTATCATTTTGGTTGAGGATATATCTATTTGTGGATTGACCTCTGGGTAGTTGGAACATATCTTAATTTCCATTATTATGTTAACATTTCTAAGGAGGGACTATTTACCTCGTGAGCCGTTTATGTGATATTTGAAATATTTTCAACTTTATTTGGGCAACAATCAATAGTCCAGGAGTAACATTAATGATAAAGATAAAAAATTGCCGGTGTGATAGCTTCGGAATGAGAATAAATGAGAACAAGAAAAGGTAATGAAGTTTTCGCGCATTGGGAAGGCAATGATAAACATAAAATTTTGGGGCATGCACTAGATCAGGTAGAACGGTCCACCTGTATAGTATGTGTTTTATTTGAAGAAGAATTCACATAGATTTGGGATTTATACAGGGATCATAAATAAAGATTAGTGAAACTATATTTTGAAGCGTGAACTTAAACGGTGCAGAAACATACTCGTTGCGGATTAGCGTAGACATGTGGCTTTTGAGATGTGGGTGCGGAGGAGAGTGGGAAAAATTACGTATATAGTTAATAAAAATATGAAATATTAAAATTAATTTTAAAAGTTAAAGAAAATTTTATAAATTGTAGGGGAGAGGTCGTTACTGGGAGAAATTCAAATTAGATTGAAGAAATGGACTCAGGAAATGTTGAATGTCCTTGGACTATTAAGGCCTGCTTTAGAGAGTAGAATATTTGGTAATCTGAGTAGATGCTGGTTTATTGAAAGAATGCGTAATCGTAACACGGTTCATTTATTAAGGAGTCTTTACTTTGTGTTCCGATAAATGGCTTTGGAACCATGTCATAATATAGGGTCCATATATTTATGGTCATACCAATTTTGCCCGGTTTATATTTACAATTTGTAATATAAGGTAGCCACGTTCACTGAGCTCCTTTTGCCTGAGAAGAGATTTCTGACTTTTATGCGATGTCTAGCTACGCTATATATAAATATATATGAATATATATCCTTGGTATGCAAAATAAAACAAGTAATCAGCGAGAAAAACAACCCCTGAGTATCTTAATACTGTGGGCGAAGAAAGAAAGTAGCTCAAGAAAATTGAAAAGGAAAAAGAATGTGGATGGTGAATAATAGAATGTGCGATATTGAACATTGTGACATAGAGGAGAATGTTTGGTGATCGGAATAGTAGAAAGAATGCTCAGATGTTATGATGAAATGAAGAAATTAGGACAAAAAGAGGAAGCTGTAGTGATTTTTAGAAATAAATACTTTAATAGGAATGTCCTAAATCCACCTTCAAATAGATTAAATACCTATATTAGTATGTATTATCAATCTACCTGTAAATCTATGTCAATGAACACTCCTCAGCATTTCCTTAAAAAACATTTTTTTAAATATTGAGAATATTTTTTGAGGAAATATAAATATTTTCATACAATCTCCCAAAGCTCCCGTGTCACGACTAGAATCGAATATTTCATAAAAATTCAGGTTCAATGCTAGAATTGATTATTACTGCAAATATGGAGCGGTTACTATACTTGATGCATAAAACTTCGTCTTATTCTATTATTGGTATCTACATTATCGGTAAAACTACTTCCTTTTCTCAAAATACTGATTTTTGAACATGTGTAAATCTTAAAGTGTTACATGTTTCATTAGTGATAACTTCTAGGAAAAGCACGATTATTCTTATTCAAGGAATGGAGGGTGTAAATTTATCTTAGAGAACCTAGTTCGGAAGTGAGAAAAATGTTAAACGTTAAAAATAGAAGTTTACCATTTTAGTGATTAAAAAAATATTTTCTTATTTTTCCTGCTCCAAAATCCTTCAAGTATCTCCATGCTTAAGTGATGCTATTTAGTCCTCTTTCGTACTTCAGTTCACTCGCAATATTTAACAAAACGCTCGGAAAATTTTCATTTGTCACCGCTGTCGTAATTCCCATGCAAATTCCATTAAAATCCTCCCTCGCATTAATTCATTTACCTTTTCCATGACGTCGAGGGAGATCTAGTTATCCCCTACTCTCAATTATTTTATCATACTTTTATCTCTTCAGCTACACTCTGCTTTTTCACCAATTATTTTTGCAGACCTAGTCATGGGAGGATCACTGCCAGCTTTCAAGTCGTTTCTCTAGGGATTTTTCATCATTATGGGTGCAAAAAGACACCTCTATTATGCCAAGCTATAAAATTCAAATATTGGTTCGAATACAAGTGGATTTTAAATTGCATTGAAAATGAAGGAATACTTTCTTTTGATTATTTTCTGCAGTTCATAGAAACAATAAAATTAAAATTATTTTTTCTATCGCACTATTATTGGATAAAATTGGAGGTTCAGAGAAGAAATAGTTAGAAAAAACGAAAAAATCTAACTATTCTATTACAATTTCCCAAAAAATCTAGTGTCATAAAGAAATTACTCAGTTTTGGCCATCCTTAAGAATTTTAAATTGTGATGCAATAATTTTAATATTTTGTGCAATATACAATGCAATATATTCTATTTTTTTCTTTAGCAGAGCAATAACGACAAAATCAATTATAAAACACTGTAGTCAACTGTAACAATCAGCAATGGCAACATAGGAATAATATTAGCTTGATATACATCGAACCTTTTTATATGTATCTCATTGGTATACAGTAGTGACGCGTAATCAAATTCACATTACATAACCTGAATAGGAAGTTGAATATCATACCTGGTGGTATGATCTTCTATCAGCTACTAACTTCTGTTCCGGTCTCCCTGGGCTAAATTTTAGGCAACTAAAATTTCTGATGCGACACAAATTTATCCTACTATTTGTCTTTCTAAATTAAAATCAAGTACTTGACATTTATTTTCTACCTCTTAGCTTGGTTTCTTCCTAATTTGGCCTCATTTCACATTTTGCTTTCATGTTTAACATAGTTTATTTTTAAATAGGCGATAAAAATTGAGGAAAATATATTTTGCATTGCTCTTAGTTCCATGAACTGGTGACCGCTGGCACACTCCAAAAACAAACGTATTCTACAAATTATACAAAATGTCTACGTATACCTGTATGCCTT
Source organism: Hetaerina americana (assembly GCF_022747635.1). NCBI lineage: Eukaryota > Metazoa > Arthropoda > Insecta > Odonata > Calopterygidae > Hetaerina > Hetaerina americana. The sequence continues at coordinate 31,590,518 of NW_027287427.1, read as the reverse complement.
TCGGAATGCCTGCAGTATATTGTTTTCTCACTTTCCTCTTCTCCCATAACCATCCTACTCTCGAAAGTGTAAATTTCATTTCAGACGAAATAATTATATCGCCGGTTCGGTTATTTGCTCAAAAGAAAGGAACATGCTAAAATGCGTCTCTCCACTTCTCCTCTTCGTTCCCCGCTTGCTTCCTCACCCACGCCCACACACCTCGATAATAACCCTCACTAAGCTCTCTTCTCAAGCGTAACTTCACCAACCCACCACGAACCCCTACATTACTGACCCGCTTTGCCTTAACCCCAGAGTAATGCTTCGGGGCGCTTGCCTCACGTTTTCTCTTATTTCCTTTCATCCCGCTCCTTTTTTTTCTCTGGACAAGGTAAATAATAAGTAGAGGAGGATGCACTGAAAGAGGCTAACCCTCACCCCCTATCTCTTGAGGGTCTCCCACATTTTATTCCCGCTCTTTCAAATCATCCCGCCCACTCCCCAAAGAGCGTTGCTAAACATTCCGCCACCTCCTCCCTTAATGGCTTCCATTTCACCCTTTACGGCCCGCCTGAAAAATACACGCCACTCGAGAATCTATCGGGTGGTTGGAGCATAGGAGTGAGTAGATTATGGAGAGAGGTAGTGGGAGGGTGTTTGTGAGGGAAGGCCGGGGATTATAGGGAAGAAAGAAAGCGGAGGTTTAGCGGACAACGAGATTTAGGACCAAAAGATAAAAAGTGGTAAGCTGGTAGGAAGAGAGAAGCCTCGGGAAATTCGGTAGCGTTTCATTTCCATGCTAATTGAATGTATTATTAACTAAAAACACGAAGAGTTGCAATTTTTCCGGGAGAAATGGAGTGAGATACGCTAGGGGCTATGAAAACGACTGGATACATATGTATATAATCTGCTTCAATGCTTAAGATGCCATAATATTACTTTTATTAATATGAATGACAGCAGATTTACATATATATATATATATATATATATGTACAGGGTTCGTCCGGAAAATAAGTGTACTGAGCTCAGGAAAAAAAATTATTACACTTTTACATATCTTAAGCTAATATTCCTCAAAATAGGACCCTTGTGAGTCGATACACTTGTTCCAGCGGCGTTCCCATTCCTGGAACGCTCCCGCGAAGGCATCATCGGGAACCTCTCGAAGACACGTCGTCACGGCCTATTTGACGGCGTCGAAAGTCCCGTATCGCGTTCCTTTCAAACTCCTCTTTATCTTCGGGAACAGAAAGAAGTCCGGTGGTGCCAAGTCCGGGCTGTAGGGCGGGTGCGGCAGCGTTGCCACGCCGTGCTTGGCCAAAAAGTCCGACACGACAAGCGCGGTGTGAGACGGCGCATTGTCGTTATGCAGCCGCCAGATGTTTTTGATCGCTGGCCGGACGCGAGCGACTCATTTTCGAAGCCTGTCGAGCACTTGGACGTAAAATGCAGCATTTACAGTTTGTCGTTCAGGTACAAATTCGTAGTGGACGACTCCCCTTTTGTCAAAAAAGACAATGAGCATCGCCTTGATCCGAGATTTGCTCATGCGAGCTTTCTTTTGACGGGGTTATGATGGGGTGTGCCACTCCGCACTTTGCCTCTTCGACTCCGGGTCGTACTCAAAGATCCACGTCTCCTCACCCGAAACAACGTTCTCTAAAAAATGTGGATCATTTTTGCAGTGATCCGCAAGTTGTGTCGCGATTTCCAAACGATTGAGTGTTTGATCATCACTGAACACTTTCGGCACCAACTTTGCACAAAGTTTTCGCATCTGTAATTGTTCCCTAATAATCTCGCGCACTATTGTTTTGGCACATTACACTGCTCTGCTATCATCCGAACACTAAGACGACGATCAGAGTTCAGTACATCGCGAACTTTTCGCACATTTTCGTTGGTGAGTGTCGTTGATGGGCGTCCAGGCCGTGGTTCGTCGTCGACCTCTTCTCTGCCCTCCACGAACATCTTGTGCCACCGAAAGATCATGTTTCTGGACATGGCTGACTCCCCGTAAGCCTGGTTAATCATACCGACAGTTTCGGTAGACGATTTCCCAAGCTTTACCGCAAATTTAATGGAATAACGCTACTCCAAAAACTTCGGCATCGCGTTCCGTGACGTGGGTCGAGCGTGGAGGTTCGCGTTGACCGAGCTCCTCACTACACCACAGCTCAGAGCCGACTGCCTTTTTCAGCGTCGCTTGCCAACATACCCTCCTCCAATCGCAGCCCGTCAGAGCGGTGCTGGGCGCGCCTGGAGCGGTGGGAAAAAATCAGTACACTTATTTTCCGGACGAGCCCTGTATATGTATATAAATGTGTGTGTGTGTGTGTGTATATTCCATGCATGTGATTAAAAATAAATGAATCCTACGTTGAAAAATACAATAAATTCGTTAGTATACTACGAAATGTGATTTTAGAAGAATAGCTGTCATAATTTAAGTAGTTAATAAATTATTACTTACATTGTTCAAAAATTTATCTGACGAGTGCATTCCAACTTGAACAGTGAAATAATTTTAAATTTGTCTGTAAAAAAACGGTGAAAACATGGAATTATCAAAAAGAGATATTGAACGAACTTTGATAAAAACTCGAGGGAATGTAAATTTGGACAGCCTGGAAGCAACTGCATTTTTTTGTTTTCAAGTGGCAGTCCCAAGAGCAATGATTACCTTACAATACGTAATGCCGTTGGCAAATAACGGGAATTATGTAAGGCTGAGACTGTCAAGTAACATAAAATAGCGGCGTTCGAAGGTAAGTTAGGAACAGCGAAAGAGGGCTCAAGAGTGAAAAAAAGTGGAGGGTAATGAAACCAGGTTGGGTGGTGCGTTGATGAAGGATGATATGAGGGACCGCCTCAAGCCTCCGCGTCCCGTCTTCTCCCTGCGGCTGTTGGAAAATCGAGATCTGGCGCATACTGTGGGTGGTACTAAGGTATTCTCCATGGCAGGGAAATTCAGGGAATATCCCCACCACGTGAATTGAGAGAGGAAAGGTGAAGGGTGGATATAAGGGATCTCAATTGAGCTAATTATCATGAAGAAAGTGTAACCATCCTTAGCTTCAGGAAAAAGGAAAACAGAAAGGAACCCCTTACTTAGCATATTAGTATTAAGGAGAAGCTTAAACTCAAGGTGATATCAGTACTAAACTAGATCCTATAATTCCATAAAACATTTTAATGGGTGGCAAAGAAAGCCTTTCGTGCCGTCATTTTGTTCAATTTGTGGTCGATATTGCTTCCTACTTTAATCTTACTTCTTTAATCTACTTAATAACACAGTAATCAACCTGAAGGTCGGTTTGGTAGGTGATTGTAGAAGTCACCCAAAACTAAGCCCGACGGCGTGTGAAGTTCACACATCGGGGAAGGTCCTTTCTTTGTGCCGGTTATGATTTCCTAGGAAGATCTGGAACCCGAAAAATCACATAGTTTGGTTGAGCTGCAGGTTCCCAGAAAGGGAATTGAAACCTGGGAATAGAAGCTGGGACCCTCCGGTCAGCAGTCCAACACTCTACCCCTGGACTGCCGCGACTCACCGCTTCCTACTATACTCGTACCTACCATTTAAAACAGGTGGTAGTTACAAAGAAACGTTTTGCTTGAGTCATTTTTCACTTAAACTATTTTTCCATTAATATATACATCTGTGTCCGTCTTTTAATCTTGTCTAGTAGCTTAGTAATCTAGTAACTAGTCTTAACAACTCCCATACGCTTGTTCTTGGAGTTTATTCTTTAATTTTCATGCTGAATGTAAACTAAACATATTCAGTAAAAATGGTAGTAAAAAGGTAGACAAAATGTGTTTGCATTGTCTGATAATGTTTAATTTGACTGCTCGACCGGTTGTAGCTTGTAGTGATATGCAGTGGAGCATAGGTTTGCGCTAATATGATGATCCTCTAAAATTTACATGATAACTCCAATAAACAGTGACACTACTCGGTTTTTAGGTAAATTTATTGTCTGACAGTAGCCTGGAGGCTTTTTATGCAACCTCATCACATAATACTATTTCAGTCATAATCCGAATAATCACTAAACCCTTTACCAGCATCCGCCAAGAATCCAAACGTCACTTTTCACTATTTCTCCGCAATAATTCATGATTTTAGCTCTGCATGCTTTCCACTTCCCTTAATTCAGTGAAGTACTATAAATCTTTTTTTTTTGGTAAGTTTCGAAAACTTAAGTTTTCTCAATTTTAAATCTAACCTTTTTAAGAAAATATGGATCAGTTTCTTAAAGAGTTTATTCCCGTGTTTTAAAACTTATTTTCTCTTTGTTTTGGTAGGTATTAATATAATATGTTTTGATCAATAATAAGGAAAACGTTCTCAATTTTCATTTGCACTAAAACTAATAGAAGCCATAAATTTAACCATATTTGTATATTCATTTACTTAGAAGATGGTTACTCCCTGGAATGCCAAATAATATGCCCTTCTCTTCTCAGTTTATGTTAAGTGATCCTTATCTACACCAGTAAACACAGCATAAACACCTTTCATATTGGTTTAAACTCATGATATTTCAGTCCACAAGTAGAAGCGATATGTGGAAATGACACAGCCTTCAGTTTAAATCTCTATTTCTTTCTTTTAAAGATAAAAAATAAATTGCTTCCATTCTTCTAATTAGTGTTGTATTTATTTTCTATATCTCAGCACTATAGAAACTTATATTGCTTATCTAATCTTTAATTGTGTTTTTGTGTTAAATGTTCGGGTTTCAGAGTACTTTTAGAGTATTCTTAGTCAGAATATATTAATTTTCTGGAATATACTGACAGGTACATATGTTTTGTTTTTTCGATGTTATTCTTGCGTTAAATTTCCTTATTAAAAGAAAGCTTTCATTTATTTTACCTTTAGTTTTATCAAATATATCCTTACTTTGGAATGTGTTATATTGAGGAACATAGTTTTGATTTATTTTAATACTTGTTCTCCATTAGAACTTTCTTATTGCCGCATAAAGTTAAGTGCGTTATTTTTTTCTTTCTATTCCACTACGGACAAGAATACAAGGAACATATATATTACTAGTCTTTCGCCATGGAAGCATGATTCGTGGAATTGTTGTACATACCTAAATTGAGCTGAATGGAGGTCCCCTTTTAATCGCTAATTTCTGAGCTTCCTATTTACTGCTGAGAGCAGATTTAACTAGATCTGACCTTTCCCCTCGATATTTTGTGCCTAACCACTTTTAGGGTGGGGGCTAAATGTGGAGTACATCTATAAGAAAGCTTTCAAAACTCTTCATTGGGTTATGAGAAACCACAAAGGGAGCGTTAGAGCAACCAAGGAGAAGGCTTATCAGACCCTAGTAAGACCAATTTTAGAGTACGCTTCTCTTGTATGGGACCCTCATGAAGAAGGTCATATTAAAAAACTGGAAAAGGTGCAAAGAAAGGCTGCCCGATATGTACTGGGGAAGCATAGGAGGATGGAGAGTGTGTCTGACATGCTAGAAACGCTGGGCTGGGAACCTCTAGAATCTAGAAGAAAAGTAAGCAGACTTTGTGGAATGTTCCGAATTTTGAAGGGGGAGAAAGCTTGGGCAGATCTTAGGAAAGAGGCGGGGAACCCAAATTTTATAGGCAGAAATGATCACAAATTTAAGATAAAATGCCGGGCACAGAGGACAAATAAAAAAAAATTTTCTTTTCTAAATAGAACAATTGTTGAGTGGAACACCTTACCTGCAAAAATATTCGAGCCCTTTCCTAACAGAGTGTATACTTTTAAGAATAGATGTAAGGTATATATGTAAAAATTTGATTTATGTGTGGTGTATGGTATTATATGTTATAGCTTAATTTTTTTTATGTATCTTTTTTTTCTTGCTGATTAATGGTTGTAAATGGGATGAGGATTCACTTGTTTTGTTAAAGAGATCTTTGTTTGTCTGGTTTTATGTATTATATTTTGCAATTATTTGGGACTTGTGTGCCACCTGACAATGTCTATTAGCACATGTGTATTTATAATAATAATAACTCCTTTATGTATTTCATGACTCGAAGCTTTTTAATCCGTTGAAATTTAGAGTATAGTCTAGAATCTCCTACAAAATATGGGATCCAATTAATATCTATCGATTCCGTTCATTTTTTTCAATTACATTGTCTTCTCTTTATAACTGGGAAGAAATGCCATTTTACCAGCCAAAAGGGATGTCCATTTCAGAATACCTTTACTTCACGCTTCATTCTGTGAATTGTTTTTTGCCGGTTCATTTAGAATGTATTCTCTAATATTTGTCTACACTCCATTTCCTATGTAGATATACCACATCATTCGACTACTTTCACTCCTAACATTTTGCAATGAAATTCTAAACAGTTCTATCTATACTTGCGCATAATCTCGCATGCCCATAATTTTTGCATCAAATTTTAAAGTCCATGGACTAACCACTGTTATCCTCTTTTACCGCACTGTAATTTAGCAATAATTTAATGTAAACGTGAAAGTGACCAAAATCAGCCATCCACAACAATTCTTTCTATTTAATCCATTCTAAAATTGAAGCCACTCCTCTTCTCTTGACGTTCACTTCTCATACATTATTTAACTTATCACGTTGAACGGTATGATTTTTCTCTGGTTAAGTTTTTTTTTTGCTCTGAGTTCATGGTTATTCCTACAAATGATGCATTATATTTTTAATTATGTCACAAAAGCTATTGATATTGATATTAAATGGTCCTGTTTTTTCTAACTCCTGAGGTATATCTGGAAGTCGTGTAAGCTACATACTGTGTATCAAGAAATGATGCTGTTACGCTAAATGTCACAATCCCTGTAATGAACTCCAGAATTTTAACTATATCATTACAGAAGGAATCAGAAAAAAATATTTTGTTTCTTTTATACATTTTTCAATTTTTCACAACACTTTTTACACAATTCCTCAAAAATATCAAAGAATACTATAAATAAACACGAGAGGGCTTACAAGTAGCTCTCTATCCTTTGAACCAAATACTTTGGAATTATAGTTTGAACAGCAACAAGAAGGAAATATATAATCATTTAGTGTGGAAGAGAGAGCCTAAGGCAGATTTCAAGATTGAGACTCGAGCAAATGGAATTATTCATCTACATGAGCAGCTGTATAACTTGGGATGGAAGTTGTTCCACCGATATCAGGGGAATAGTTATAGATTAGATGGATGTTATTAACCCCTCAGTGCGGTTCTCAGTACGTAATGCGTTGCAGCCGACAGGCCATATCCGCAGATCGACGTCCGCCGTACGCACCGTTCCGCTCCCTCTGTTTTGAAATTCGTTCTGCGGGGCCATCGAATTTTATTTGTGTATATGGTTGCCCTAGGCCTCTTAGATAATTAGTCTTGCTTATCGTTCTATTTTGGCTGCATTAAAGGCACTCTATAAGGAAAGTAAATATATCAAGTCCATCGTTATGAGATTAGCGAGTTTTTTGCATTTACAGTTTGTCCCCAGGTTCTGTTCGTCTTTATCGCTTGATATGATCTTCCTATCTAATTTCTCTAGACCAATTCATGTATTGTTCTTTCTTTTTGTTTCGTCATAACAGTTGTGAGGGCAAAAGACCTCACCACTGCCTTTAGTCTTAGTTGTTAGATTTCTTTTTTGAGAAAGATACATAAAAAAAAACTTGTGCATAACCCCCGTAATGGGTTCCAAGAGAAATAAGTTATTTTGAGTAAAGAAAATATAGAGAAATTGGTTAGGAGGCACTTCGTTGAAAAGATACGGCCGACCGGGTAGAAGTTCAGACCTCAAAGAAGATGTCAGGGTGCTCCGCACGAGAAAAAAGGAGGGACACAGTGTTTTGGTGCCCCGACTGCAATGTAGGCCTATATTTGGAGAAATGTTTCAAATTATATCACAAAGAACTGAACTTTTGGAAAGGAGGTTCGAAACAAAAAGGAGAATAAAGAAGTGAAAATGTAAAATCTAACGTAAGTAAAATGTTTACTAAATAGAATGAGCAATTTAACATAAGGTATATTTTTAAATTTTAGAATAAACATTTAGAATAGACAATGTATAAATTATTTTCAACAACGCTGCAACGGGGAGAGATTTTAGAAAAATGTAATGCCGTGATGGGGCCCAAGAATTTAAATACCTATACCGGGTTGAGGGGTTAAGAAGAGGAAAATAATAGGTTTAAATATCGTAAGGTTGCAAAAAAGGAAGTAGTAAGTCAAAACTTTGGTATGGAGCATTAATTTGTTGTAATGTAATTACTGATATGAATTATTAAAAAATTAACAAGCGAAAAAGTCATTTAAAAATACTGCTGGGGAAGAATGCTGATCATAAAATGGAGAGAAAAAGAGAGGAACGAGGACTTAAAAAGAGCTATGAAGAAGATAACATAATGGAGAATTGTATCGCAAGAACTGGGAGGGTTAAAAAGATTGTGCACACATTGATACTTCCTCGTTCGTTACTCTGCCTGTCCATTTAATCTTCAGCATTTTCCTCCAGCACCATCTTTCAAAGGCTTTCTATTCTTCGCTGGTCAACCTTTCCAATGTTCCAAACCTCGAAACCATAAAGCGCCATGCTCCACACGAAAGCCATGACGAATTGCATGAGCATAGTAGAGCCTCTTCTTAATGAATACGTTCTTAGCGTGGGCCATTCTTAGCATGATGACGATCGAACTTCTTCCATTCCATGTTATGCTGCTGTCAAGTAGATGAAATATTCCGCCTGCTCTAGTTTCACCCCTCAATTTGTGATATCTACATTTAGCTTCTCTTTCCATACACAAGGACTTTAGTTTTCTTCTTGTTGATTTTCACACTATAATCCCCCAGTACTTGATCAATAGCCTTAGAGTTGCTTGCAGGTCCTCTCGCGTTTCCGCCATTACTGCCATATCGTCTGCAAACCGGGGTATGTTGATTTCTTTTACATTTACCTTGACTCCTTTGATACCTAATTCATGTCCCAAAGAAACTGCGGGAGATGCCGCAGCTGTAACTTCTAACGGAGTCATCCACTAATGTGCATTTCAATGCAATAATTTGAGAGTATAAAAATCATTCACCTTTACTGTTTTTGTTTCTTTAATTGCCTCTTCCAGGTATACATTAAATATTCCTGGCGAGAAGTTGCATCCTTGTATTACTCCTTTGTTTATTTTGGCTTATATTTTTTCTTCCAATTTTCGTTTGCATTGTTGTAACCTGCTTCTTGTAGAGGTTATGGATAAATCTTCCTGAATCCGACTTCGTGTTCCGAGAGTTTTTCTTCTATCCTTCCGTCTGTTCTTTGGTTACTTATCCGAGTAAGGAATTTTAATGATGTCACCAGGTTCAATGTTCTGTGTTCTTCGCATTTATCTGTTTTCGATTTCTTCGGTATTGCAATCATTTTGCTTTTCTCGAAGTCTTCTGGTAACTTTCCGCTGTCATAGCTATCTTCGATTATTTAAAAGAGAGCATTTGACCCCGAGACCCTTGATTATTTCTCCGTTTATTTTGTCAACTCCCGGTGCCTCGTTCTCCCACAGATCTGCCACAACTCTCTCGAATTCTCTTCTTAATATCTGCGGACCCCGAACATCTTTACCTGTAAGGCTTTCATCTTTAATTAAGGCATCTTTCAGTGGTTTGGGAGCTTGATAGAGTACTTAAATCTATTCTTTCCATCTATTGCCATTGTCGACATCATCTATTAGTATTTTTCCTTTAGCGGCGTTGATGTTTTGCGATTTTATTTTTCTTCCCCCGGATTACCTCTTCACTGGTTTATAATACAAATTGCTATTTCCTTTTTTCATGTTGTCTTTTATTTTCTCGCAGTAGATTTCTATCCATTCTTCCTTTTCCTCCTTGCACTCTCGTATGACCTGGTTCCGCAACTGTGTATAGAGGTCATTTTCACTCTCAATTCTTGAATTCATGCATTTTCTTCTTACATCTACAGGTATGAGGCCTGTATGAGACATGTTTTTTGAGCTGTTATCCATGGCTTCTTAGATATTTCCGCCTTACTCACAAGGAGCTCATCTGCCACTTCGGTAATTATACATTCCTGTATTCTTCATTTCTCTTCATCGACCATCAGTGCTGATATTGCCATTATTTCCTTCTACTTCCTTTCCGATGGCCGCGGCGAATTTTTCTCTTGCGCTCTTTTCTTCCAATATCTTTGTGTTCCATCTGGGTTGTCGTGTCTCTATCTTCATCTTCTTGTATCGCAGTTTGCCGTCCACGATCACCAGATTTTGATCGTTAAAGCATCGGCTCGGCAAGTCAAAAGATCTGTGATTCAAGCCGCTGTCAAGGAAATATTTTTGGGCTTCCTCTCTACTCCATTTCTCCTTGCCCACCTCTCCTTCGTATGTGTTCCCTTTCCCTTTTCCATATTCCTACTTCCATGTGAATCATTTTTTGTTCTCCGTTTGGCGGGTTTTCGTGTTTGAAGGTGTATTTTTCCAATGTAGCTCTTTACCTTCTTCTGGCTATGCGTGCCACGTATGGCAATGTTACTAACATTTCTGACATTATATGATTGCTATCCCTACTATCCTTCTTCTTGTGTGCTCGCCCATTTCTCCTATGGTGGGGGAAAAAGCTCTCGAACGCCATCTTCTTGTCAAAGAACCGGGACACGTGGTTTCCTAATGCCCCCGCAGATTTCAGTGTAATTTACGCTTCCATGATAAATAGACGTGCCTGTTTCTACCGAGTGCCTGTTTTCGCCGGCGACTAAGGCATCGGCGGCCGGGACTTGGAGAGTGGCATTCCCGGACTCTCTCGGAAATCGAGGTTCCGATCGTGTTTTTTTTTCGAGCGGCGGTTGATCGCCTAGTTCTTTTAGAAGCGAGAGGTTTGACTCTCAACTTCTTCCGCCGGGAAGGCCTTGCTTTCGTTTGGCTTACTGGATCAAGACTGACCTTGACTCCTGGTATAGGTCTTAGGCTCCTTTTTGTTTGCTACCGCCGGGTGCGTGTAGCGTGGACGGGGCGTATGTGAGTGTTTTTTTTCCTGTGAAGTGCTCGTTCTTTTGGTGCGCTTTCCTTCTTCATCCAGGCATGCTGAATTCGATTTTTTAATGACTTTGCGACGCTTAAACCCGTTCGCCTTGCAAGTTGACGACGAGAAGAAAACCTAACCTGTTGCAGGTCCACGTCTTCACGCTAAAGTAGCTGGGCCTCACACCCGAAGAGATAGTGGATACAATTTGGATATAAACGCCATTTGGTATTCTGAAAGTTTGCACCTGCAGCTAAATTGAATATGATTCAAGATACTTTTCCGCGAAAACTATTGTTTCTATCCTTTAATCATCAGAGGAAGACAATTTACATTGACGAGGCGACCAGCAGCCCTTGTAATGTCAGGGTTCTTCGTCTGCCCATGGAGACCCCGTTGAAAGACTTAACTGGCGAGCTTCAATATTTTGAATAAATCTTTCGCTCGTGAGAGATCAGGTGGGAGGGCGACAAGATGGCGCGCGTGCTGATAGGTTCAAGAATGGTGGTCGAGAGGAATACCCCCAAGAATGGTGGTCGAGAGGATAGTATTCCCTCATGCCTCCACATCGGCGGCAACTGGGCCATCATTCTCTACGAGGGTCAGCGCCGCACTTGCGCTTGCTGCAAACCAAGAAGGCCAAGAGCACAAGACCTGCCATCGGAACCAGGGAGGGAAGGACTATGCGGAGGCAATGACGATGGCCTCCGACTCTTACGCCGCCGTGGAGATGGACGAGCCCAAATTGGCTGTGGAGGAGAGGGCGCGGTCGCTGCTACTCATCTATTCCCGCCGGTCCCCCGCATTCCCCTCCACTTGGAGGAAAATTTAAAAGGGAGCGAAAGTGGTCAACGGAGGGAAGGGAAAAATAAGAGGACGGACGACACTTAACTCCTGATTTTGAACATCGATTTAGCAGCAGCCCCTAACATCTGGCCTATTTTCTCACGACCACCGGCCCCTGTCTACGTGAACCCGTCAAAAAAGGATGGATCATCCTTCGTCCTTCTTTCTTTGCCCACTCACCCAATAATTCTTTCTACACAATCCTTGCATCTCGGGTTTCCAACCGCCAAAGAACTCCTTGGGACAGTGGGGGAGAATGCCTCTGATTACGATTTTCTCCCATCCCCAACGGCTGGCCCCTCGATCTCTTTCTCGTGGACAATGAGGGCAATATCACCGACCCCGGCAGTTGACACATGTGCGAGTAGAAGTTTTTTGACTTCAAAATCCCAGATACCCCATCATTCTTCTCCATTTAGGACAGCCAAGGAGTTAATGACCTCCACAGGGGCAGATCAAATCGACATAAAGTGTTTCCCCTGATTTTTCCCGACCGGGCCCCTTCGGTAGATGAATCCCAGTCCACCCCAGCGGCCCCCTGAGTTCACCTGCCCCAGGGTGGGCCGTGGCTGTGCTCGCTTGAAGCAGTGCCCCCGTGGAACGCTGCCGAATCACCCGCTCTTCGTGGAGACCACGTGGCTCTTCCTCTTCGGACGAGGTTGGGGGAGGGATGCGGCGACAAACGCGCGCCCTCGATCGCCGACCCGTCTGATGAAGCGTCCCGGGAAGCGGCGAAGCACTCGTGCCCGGGTTCGAGCCGTTGACCGGAGCGACTTAAGCCACAATCTGAACACTGGTAAGTGATATCTGCTACCCATAGCTTTCCTATCCTTTCATCGATGAAAATCATTTCGATAATTATTGCTGGCGTCTACAACGCCTTGAAAATTGCAAGCCTCCCAACGTTTTTTCGCGATTTCGGGGCTGATATAATCCTCATTCAGGTGGTAAAGGAGGACACAGCCTGGGATGCGTACTCATTTAAGGCCATCTGCAATTTTCCCCACTGCCATTCCGGCGCAACCACCCAAGTCCGAAACAACATTCCGTTCTCTCACGTTGGCCGCCATGTCTTCGGCCGAATAACATCCGTTATTGTAAACAGGATTCACATCTCAAACTTTTAAGCTCCCTGTGGTGAGCTAGCGAGGGCAGAGCGCGAAAATTATTTTAATGAAATTCTCCTCTCATGCCAGTATTCCTTCTCAGGGAAGCCGATCTTAGGTGTGGATTTCAATTTCATCCCCCGCCGACAGGAAAGCACATTGAACAGGGATGCGGTAACATACTATCCAAGCCGGGCCCTTTCACTAATGCGCGACTCCATTGGAGTGATTGGGTAGTGCGTTCTTTCTGCGTCGGTGCCGCCCGTTTCGCACGATCAGAGCATAACTCACGAACGCGTAAAGACACCGGATGCCGATAAAAAGAGGTAGCTAACCACGGCCGCGCGTGCCTACCGCCGTGAAACCGTTTAGCGCATAGAAATCCGCGTGTTGGAGAACGCGGCTCGCCGCGAATCCATCCACACCCGGGTGTGTGGATTGATGGCAGATGGATTCCGTCCCGGTGCAAACCTCACCGTATGGTTGGACGATATATTCAAGCCCCGCATTCTCAACCATATAAAATGAAAAACTTTCCTGTGACGCAGAGAAAAAAGTTGACCACCTCCTTCTACCGCCCTGTGCTGAAAGAGCCCCTGCGTTGGCAAGTTGCTCCGGAGGGTTCCCACGCCTAAGTGTCCTCCCTTGAAAAAATTATACCCCCGGAAAAAGTGGTAAAAAGAACGGGATACGGACATACATGTATTGAGCACTCAACGCTATTCGAGCTTCGGTGCTAGATGAAATCTAATACCGTCTCCGCCACAGACAGAATCTTGCCAGTCAGTCAGTTTGCCGCTTGCGACACCGATCTCCTTAGGAAAGCAGCCCGGCGTTCCCAAAACAATTTAACGGGTGTCGTCCGTGGAAGGAGGAAGGCAAACACCTTATTACACCTCTCCATTTGATTTCCTCATTTCAAAAAGACGATATAGGTCAAGACATAATTTCAGACGAACAGGACCGCGTCTTCTGTATTTTCCCAGAAAACAAAGCGCCCGGCTTGGACGGCCTCCCTTTTGAATTTTATTTAGCGTACTGGGATGTTTTTAAACCTATTTTAGCTCACCTTTTTATTGGCATTTTAAGCAACGGTTCTCTGACTCCAAGTCAGCACACTGCCGTGATAACCCCTATACCAAATATGACGCGCCCCAAGCCGTTCAACAACTTCCGGCCTATCGCCCGTCTAAATGCCGATTAAAAAATATTGGCGCACGTCCTGCGCTATAGAATTATGACTGTTACTAACATTATTCTTTCTCCATCCTATTACGCCATGTCGAAACGCCACGAAACATTTTCGAAGCAGCATTTCTAATTCGCAGAGTTTTTTTTCCTAACCCTTATATGGCTTTCCTTTTCTATCAGTACTTGCTATTGATCTTGCGAAAGCATTTGGCTGCTCTGGATCGAATGGATCCTAACTGTGCTAAAAAAGATGGCCTTCTCCAAGTGCTTCATTCCTGCCATCTTAATAATGTATACTGATACATATTCCAGGATTATGATACATAAATCAACCTCGCCCCCCATTTCCGCTCGGCAGGGCTGCCCAATGTCAATAATGCTGTTCAATCTTCTCTGTCAACCTTCCCGCGGCTATGGTATGTGGCTCATCTGTAGCCCTTACCCGCCACATAAAATGCAGGTTTTAATTAGAGTGATCAACCAAAGGATGTGGAACGGCTACGCCAAGAAAGTGTCCCACAACCAGTTAGCTCTATGACCAACTTGAGCTGGGTAGTCCAAACCTAACGAATACGGCTCTAAAGGCACAAGCGGTCTATTCGACACTCAACCTACGCATCCTCGGGGGCGACGACGCGTGGCGCAAGGCACTCCTCAAGGGCTCGTTGCAGGTACTCGCGCGCGACGAATGCCACCGGAGGGCATTTGAAGATACGAAAAGGGTCGGCTTTCTCCTGCGAGATGAGACACAATTAGGCTCAAGACCCTGACTCTCAGAGCTCTTGTCGAGCAGCGTGAAAAAAACATCGCTCCCGCGAGGGACGAAGTCTTGGAAAACCTGGGCGACCAACAGGGCGAACAATGAAACACGTAGTCGAACATTCGACGTAATCTAGATCATGGGCATGACGATGAAGGTGAGGCACCACCTACGGCTAGCTGATTCGCTCCTTCGTCCGTCAAATGGTCGAATAGACAACGTCGCGCATCTGATTCTGGGCTGCGACGATGAACTCAGAGAATATGAAGCCCTGAAAAATATGTATAAAAACCTGGAACGTGCTTGATGGTGGTGCTATTATAGACATAAATTTGGTCACCCTGTACTTTCGTCTCTTTCCGAGCTTTAAGTTCTTCGTAATGACAACCCTTGTCGCGGATTTCATTCGAATAAGCTCTGCGAGTAAGCATTCGACAAAAATTATGCAAGCATTGATGGCGTAGTAGTATTTAGGGGCGGCGACCAACAGCTGAGGTCATTTACGCCATTAGAGATGGACAGAAAAGGATGAAGGGTGTAGAGAAACCCGCCGTCGGCATTAGCCTACTCTTTACGAAAGGCGCCAAGGGGTCTGCAGCTTAACGTCCCACCCGACGGACGGCGTACTCAGTCAAAGCGCCCTTCACAAAGCATCTCAAGTAGGGATCGATATACCACTGAAAAATATTCAACACCGCCGGGATTTGAACCCGGGCCCTCAGGGTGGGAAGCCAGTACGATAGCCACCGCACATCTCGATCACCACATTGATGCATCGGATGTTGTTGCTCCTGACACACTTCCCCCGTGGTTGAAGGGTTGTTTAGCAGAATGAATGGGCTTCAAACCTATCGATAATTTCCTACTCTATACATTTCTTACTACATATATGCTTAATATTCCGTTGCTTATCCTAAATTTCTTACTAAATCTTGTGAACCCTGCCTTCATTTATATCTTTTCACCGTATTCCTCATGGTCACATATGTATATGCATGTACATGAATTTGCGTGCATGCAGGTATATATGTGTATATGTATGAGTGTATATGCATTAGTGGATGTATGCACGAGGGCGATTCGAAAAGTAAGTTCTCCTATTTTTTTTCATGAAAAATCAAATTTATTCTCAATTTTGTGTACATCATAGGAAAGGCTGAGCATTTAGCTATTTTCGTACATAGTCGCCTTGATGATCAATCAATTTTTGCGTCCTTGTAACCAGCTTTCTAATACTGGCGTCGTACCTTTCTCCCGCCGCGTCACGAAGCCAACTGACGACTGATTCTTGCGTTTGACTTGAATTTCGGTTCTCCAAGGTGTTTTTTGAGAGCGGGAAACAAGTGGTAGTCGCTGGGGGCAATGTCAGGGCTATAAGGATGGAGGTCGATGATAGCCGAATTCATTGAGCAGCGTGGTCGTTTGATGTAACACATGTGGACGTGCATTTTCATGATGCAAACACACTCCTTTGATGAGACACCTTGTTGTAACCGAGGACCTATGGCACAATATTATACACTAAGAACTAGCCACTATCTTCATCAAGGCCTTCCTGTATCTCGTGAAGGGTTATTATCCGGTTATTGCACACCATCTCGTCAATTGGAGCCATCGTTGATTCCGGCAAGCTCGGCCGCCCAGACCGATGTTCATCGTGGACGTTTTCCCGGCCATTGAAAAATTCCCTGCACCACTTCCGCACGTTTTTGATGTCCATACACTTTTCACCGTACACTTCCACTAAATGTCGATGAATTTATATCGGAGAAGCAATCGTCAGTTGGTTTCGTGACGCGGCGGGTGGAAGGTACGACGCCGGTATTAAAAAGGTGGTTACAAGGATGCAAAAAGTGATTGATCGTCAAGGCAACTATGTAGAATCATAGCTAAATGCTCAACCTTTCCACCGATGTAGGGAAAGTTGAGAATAAATTTGATTTTTCATGAAAAAAACAGGGAACGTTACTTTTCCAATCACTTCGTATAATTGTGTATATGTGAACTTATACGTATATATGTATACATATATATATAAAAAGAAAAAACATGATTACAATAATCTCTAAACTAATATTATTTATGATATAAACACTAACTCGGTAATATTCTGGACCGAATGAAATTAAATTAAATCAAAGCCCAGGTGGTTAAAGCATCGGCGAGCTGAAAGGTCCGTGGTTTGAGTCCCGGTTGAGGAAATATTTTTGCGATTGTTATTTGCTCGATTCCGCCTCCCCTTACTCACCTGCATTTATCTTTTACTTGTGGTCCTATTCATTTTCCTTATGTCTAATTCCATGTATATGTATATGTGTATGTATATATATACATATATATATATATATATTTTTTTAAGGTAATCTACCGGTTAAGGTAGGTTTTTCGATGGACACAACTACCAAACAAATATTTTGTGACTACTAACAAAACACAACCCTAAATTCTACTCTACACCAGGTCCCTCTTCATCTCTGAGTACTTTCTTCCGCCCTTCATCCCGTCCAACATCCCTATCCTGTTCCTTCCCTTTCCTCTTTTGCCCAACATTCTACCCTCTATCACAGTCTTCAACATCCCACTGCCGGTCAACACCCCCTTCATCCACTTTTCCTGCCTCCATAGGATTGCTCCCAACAAACCCCTCTCTTCGCCCACCATACCAAGTACTTCCTCATTTGTTTTCTTCTCGGTCCATTTCACCTTCTCCATTCTTCTCCACACCCACATTTCAAAAGCCTCCAGTCTACGTCTATCCTCCTGCTTCAATGACCACGTTTCCGCGCCGTACATAGCTACGCTCCATATCAAAGTTTTTACGAGTCTTTTCTTAACATCCTTACTCAAAGTCCCCGTCATCAACTCCCTCCTCCTCGTGAAAGCCTCTTTGCCTAGCGCAATTCTTCTCCTTACGTCCCTACTACTTTGACCGTGTTGGTCCAAAACACTACCGAGATACGTAAACTGTTCTACCTGCTCTATTTTTTGCCCACCTATTTTAATGTTAAGCTTGGCCTTTTTCTTTCTAGAAAATCGCATAACCTTTGTTTTATTAATGTTGATTCTCATCCCATACCTGTCGCACTGAATTTCCAATTCACTCAGCAATGCTTGCAGCCCCTTGGCTGACTGACAAACTAAAGCTTGGTCATCAGCAAACCTAACTGATTTTACGAATTCCCCGCCCACTTTCATTCCTACCTCTAGTTCTTCCCATGCCTCTTTGATCATTTCCTCTGCATACAGGTTGAACAGCAACGGTGATAATGGGCAACCCTGCCTTACACCCCTTCCTAACACTGCCCATCCTGACTCCCCGTTTCCCACCCAAACCTGAGCAGTCTGAGACATGTACAGGTTGCGGATTAGCCTCCTTTCCCTCCAATCTATTCCTATTTTCTGCAGAATACTCATTAGTTTTTCCCAATTCACTCTATCAAACGCTTTTTCGAAATCTACGAAACAGGCAAATACCTCCTGGTTGTGTTCTATATTCCTCTCGATTAATAATCTCATTACTGCAATGGCATCACGCGTACCTCTCCCCTTCCTAAACCCAAACTGATCATCCCCTAAGTAATCATTTGCCCTACTCTCTATCCTTTTGTTTATGATCCTGAGAACAACTTTAGCTGCGTGGGATATCAAACTAATTGTCCTATAGTCCTCACATGACGTGGCCTTTACCTTTTTCGGAATCGGAACTAAAACTGCTCTCACAAAGTCTTCCGGCCAGATTCCCTCCTCATAAATGCTACGGATCAGCCCATATAGCCTCTTCCTCCCACATTTTCCTAAGCATTTTAAAAGTTCCACGGGAATGTTATCTACCCCCACGGCCTTATTTAGTTTCATCTCCCTTAATGCCCTTTCTATCTCATTGTCTAATATGCCTGGACCTAAGCTGTCTTCCTCTACGTCATTTTCTTTTTCAATGTCTAACTGTGTTGGTCTGAGTTCTTTACTATACAGTTCTTCTATATACTCCTTCCATCTCTCTTGGATCTTTCCTGCGTCAACTATTACCTTACCCGCCTTATCTCTAACTGTTAGCATAGCTCTTCCTTTCTTACTTCCCGATAACGATTTAACTTTGCTATACAGCGCACCGATTTCACCCTTCCTCTGCACACTTTCCATATCCTCGCACTGCGCCTTCCACCATGCTTCCTTTGCTTTATTTGTTGCCCGCCTCAATTTATTGTTCAATTCTTTGTACTTCATTTTGCCTAATTCTGTATTTATATTCTTCCATTTTCGCCGCTCATCCATCTTTGTAATCATCTCATCCGTGATCCATGGTTTCCTAGTCCTTTTAGCGTTAACGGCTCCAATAGTGTCTTTTGCGGCTTTAGACAACCCTTTTTTGATCATTTCCCATTTTTCTTCGATAGTAATAAGCCCTTTACCATCCTCCATGATTTTCTCTACCGCCTGTTTGTATTCCTTCCTTTTCAACCCATTTAATGCTTCTACATTCCATTTTCTAACTCGCCGCCCCTGCCTTATCTTTTTG
This sequence comes from Hetaerina americana, assembly GCF_022747635.1. Lineage (NCBI taxonomy): Eukaryota > Metazoa > Arthropoda > Insecta > Odonata > Calopterygidae > Hetaerina > Hetaerina americana. Next base: position 31,571,101 of record NW_027287427.1, on the reverse strand, counting down.
AAACGTACGCTACATTTCATTACAACTAAATTGTGGTCTGAGTCCGCATCCGCTCCCGGAAAGCTGTGGGAATTTATCACACTATTCCTAAACCTGTGTCTAACCAGGATATAATCCAGCTGATATCTTCCTGAGTCACCTGGCATTTTCCATGTATACCTGCGTCTTTTGTGGTGTCTAAACCAAGTGTTGGTGATGACTAACCCCTGTCTCCTGCAGAACTCAACTGCTTTCTCCCCGCGGTCATTCCTCGTGCCCAAACCGTAGTCGCCCACCTCATCACCATCTCTTCCTTCGCCTACCGTCGCATTCCAATATATATATATATATATATATATATATATATATATATATATATATATATATACATATATAGAATTCTTCAAAAGTTAATAGAATTTAATAGAAGATATTATTTCCCTGAAACAAAATGTGAATTATTTTCTCTCGGTTCCACATCCTCGGATTTTCACCCAACGGATAACTTTTCTCTGGAGTAATGTTGAGCTTGAAAAATATCAAACGAAGTTTCTCCAAGCAGGGATTTGTGAACGGTCGCTTCGCGAGGGAGCAAGGAAACGACTAGGAAGTAATTTTCTTAAGCCCACGCCGATATTATTGTAACTAGAACCCGATCTAGAAGGACAGTTACGAACAATGGAACGGGGAGTGAAATCGGTGCACTCTACTGCAGAATGCATTTTCCAAGTTTCGTCGTTACGTGCCTTGAGAGAGTGAGAGGGGGAGAGGGTGAGAGAGAGTCGGGAATGAGAGAGGGAGCGTTGTTGGGAGGACGTGGAGCTCATCGAGGGCTGTGGTGAGAGGGGGAAAAAAAAGCGTCGGCAAGACCAAAAAGAAAGGACCCCCATCCGCCGTTTCTCAAGCGTTTCGTTATCGCTGGCTGGGAATTAGCGAAGACCTCGATAGAGGGCTGGGAAATTGGAAAGGACAAAACCAAATGAAGGTGAAAGAAGACCTTGTCGTCTCCAGGGGAAGTGAGCCAAGCTTTGCAAACTAAAAAAACTAAAATAAGTAGAGTAAACCCAGGGAATTGTTGTAATCATGGCTGCTTTCAAATTAAGTTTGTTTATTATCCATTGGAGAATAAAACAGAGTTTTAGGGCAGAATGAAGGGAGTAGAAATTAAGATGAATATTTATAATGGTTAATATGTAGCTAATGAGATTGATTGTAAATATGTTGACGAAAATTGTTTTCATAAGTAGTGAAAGTCATTGATTGTTAGAATCCTCTTTTCGCAACAAATTATAACAATTTTCTGTGTAGGAGAAAAATATGGGTAATCGTAGCCATTGAAGTAAAAGCACTATCTTACTACCATCGATATTTGGAATACACTCGTACTCCATTTTATTCTTATGACTGACCGCATTACCCTAAACTGAAAGTAAATCGTTGTGTAAATTTTTAAGATATCAGTTTTTGAAATATTAAACAAACTCCAAATCTCCAATTTAACAAAACATACCTTTTACTATTTTGTAGAAATAAACATAATTAGAGTGTGGAAAGAAACCATCCACGTCTGTCATTGTATTTGAATTTGGCAAATATAATGGCACTTGTGTAACAATGATTTTTTAAATTTTGTATGCGCCGAATTTGTTGATTCTCAGATTATGCATTGGGACTAATATAATTACCTACAGAGGTTATCAAACCTAAGAAAATATAAGTAAATGGAGTTCTCTGTAGTTATCAAATTTATTATTGATGACAGATCAGTTATAAATATCAAATGCTGAAAAGCGTTTCGTCCACGAAACATAGCCCATAATTTCTAAACACACAACAATCCCTGATAGCCATTTCAATTCTTTGTTTTAATTTAAATTTATCTGAGAAATTTGTGCTCGTGAAACGTATTGAAAGTACTTTATTGGACGAAATACGCGGCACGTTCATAAGGTAAGGGCCGTTTGGTCACAGGAAAAAATATACTCTTATGGAACACATTTTATTGGCACTTTTATAAGTTACAAACCTATTTCACTTCTCTACATGAACACCGTTTACTTCTAAGCATTTTTTGCACCACGTCACCAGCTTCTTCTAACTCCTCTGCATAGAAGCTCGCCACCTGAGAGTTGAACCAATTGACAACCGTTCTTGAGTTCCTCTTTGGTTTCGAAAAGCTGTCTACCGAGCCACTGTTTCAAGTGCAAAAAGAAGAAGTAGTCGCTAAGGGCAAGGTCAGGACTGTACGGTGAGGGTGGGGGGCCCAAAAACTCTCGCCCACTAAGCATTCTTTGCTCTTTGTGGTGGTCGGTGAGCATTTTCAGTCTTGCCCACAATTTGTGGCATTCGAGGTTTTCCATGACAATATTTTAGATAGAAGTGCGTCAAAGTTGAGAAAATTGTTTAGCCAGGCTATAAATTGTCAATCGACGATCACATCGCAGTTTTTGTTTCACTTGCGAAACAATTTCATCGGTCAGAATACTGGGCCTGCCACTTTGCTCTTCGTCGTGGAAATTTGTTCGCCCTTTTTTAAAACCACAGAATCATTGTCTAACCTTTCCTTCACTCATAACTGTAGGTCCATAAACCAGGCATAACTCTCGATGAATTTCAGCAGCCGACAATCCTTTTGCACACAAGAATCGTATGACAGAACGCACTTCACAGCTGGCGGGATCAACGATTGTCGGGGACATTGCTGTTTGCATGCACGGACAAGCAAACGACCTCTGAAGCAAAACAAATGCTGCTATAGCTTCTCAATGAATCAGTACATGGCGCTGCAGGAGTAAAACTGTGTTATTAGCGCCACTATTTAAATATAAGTAAACAGCCCTTACTTTATGAATATGCCTCGTAAATACAACGTTAAATTTGGTCATTATTTAACAATTTTTTATATAAAAAGGTATGTATTGCTTGTATTATTCAAATAAATAACTCAAAAATATGTAGTTAAAAAAGTCAGTCATTAATGGTTTCTTCCATCAATTAATAATCCCTATATCATATTATATTTTTAAATTTTAATGTTGTTACAAGGAAATATTCTGCCCAACTGACAATGGCCTGGTTTTGATACTTCAATTAAATACCCCAAAGCATATCTTTGGGCCCGTGTTAACCAATTAAGATAAATAAATTAAATTATTACAAACTTCAAAACGTTTCAGGTGGAGCTGGTATTAAAAGTTGCATTAAATAAAAATCGTAATCTGTAATTTTCCCGGCAAATAAGAAGAAACGTTTGCGTGAATATGTAGCTATTGTATCTTAATAAAATTTAATTTTTGTGCTGCATTGAAGCAATGCATAAAGGAATATATTATTGGCATTTATGGAAAGGAAATGGAAGGGTGATAATATAAGTTCAATAGGAAAAACGTAATATATAAAACTTAAAACAACAAATATTATTTTAGGTAAATTTTTTTGCTTTACTTTGCAATGCTAGAAGGGTTTTTTTTACTGATATTTCTCTTTTCAATTTGCATCATTTTAGAGTAAAAGTCATTTCAATTGATTCCCATCTAATGTTCACCTATAATTTGAAGGTTGCAACGAATACTTCGAAGAGGAGTACTTTCATGAGTTTGTTCGTGTTACACTCATTGACCCACGTTAATTTCTTCTTTTTTTTAGTAAATGTAATTGATTTCTCCAAGACTGAGTTTATTATTTTTTATGCATAAAATTATATCCATCCAAGGATTGATATTATTTTATCATATCTATTTGATTCAAATATACCGATCAAAGGACTAAATAGAAATCGCCTAATGGCAAAGCACTTGATTTTAATTTTAAAATGTCTGGTTAGCATGGCAAAATCTTTCATTTTTCGTGAATATCATAAGGTTTTTAGTTGATACTTCAGATGAATTTGACTGCTTACTATTAAATTATATTTCGAGAGATACATTTAGAATTATGTGTCATATCCATATTCATTTTTGCCAACATGACTCAGTTTTAATATGAAAACGTGGTCAGAAATGCGTGCCAAATTATACTTTCAGCTTATACCTCCTTTTCTCGTATTCATAACTGCTGACGCAGCTGCTGCTGCCACTCTGAACGCATACAAAAAGTCCTTATGAATCAGCGATGCGGGAACTGTAGCCCTGGTTTGCATCACTCAACCATATGACGAGCAACGTCGTACTTTAGTTTATTAAAACTATATGTATGCAGCTCGAGGAAAAATTATTTTGAGTTTCCCACAATAGAAGATTCAATATTCAACATCTCGTGGAAATTTCTGATGAAACAATAAAAGACGACAGTAAAAATAATGACGTTGGGACTAAAGGAAATAACACGCCCACTGCGTGCGGAGTTGGTAGTCAACAGTGAACGAACATAAGGGAGTTGAAAGGGTGTGTTGCCAAACGCAAAGGGATAGTGACGAGAAAAACAGACCCGCGTTCCCATTCCCCCTGCTTCCTTCCGTCTGCCGTTGCGTTGACCACTAAGGGAAAGGAATGGAAAGGTAGTGGTATGCTGAACAAACGACAAACAAACGGCTTTTCCCTTTTATTCCGACGAATTCTTTCTTCGCTTTTATCCCATTCACTACCCCTATCTCTCCTCCTCTCTATCTTCGTCTCTCCCCGACTTTTTCTCTCTCACTCTTAATTTTGCTCCTCTCAATGTCTATCATTTACTTACAGGAGCCTTTAAACAATACTTTCATAGGATATTTAATCAAGCGAAGCATTCTACTCGCACTATCGACCGAATATTGAAACGATAGTTGTTTATGGTTCGACGCCATCGACTGAGTGTGCCTGAACTCAAATTTCCGATCCCAAAAGGTCAAATAAGGATCCTTGGCCAAGTGCCGAATTTTGATTTGTATGCGTATCAACTTTTGTCTCGTAGCTATTTTCCTTCCTCCACATTTCTCCAATTTTCCTTGGCCACAAATATTAATATGTTTGTCTTTAATGAATATTTCAATGAAGGGTTCAGTAATGATTTTATAATTCTGCATTCAAAATAAATTTGAGTTTTATTCAAGGAGTTTTCAGTGATCATTTCTATCATAACAGTATACCTTGGATTCTTAATGATAATAATTTCTAAAATAAATTATACATTTCATGGTATAATCATTAATCAATCGTGTTAAATATTCATATTTCGTTATTTTAAACTGTGCCAATATAATGATTTCTGCACAACGATTTATTTTATCGATATGTATGTTCATGTGCAGCGGGCCTGGTTTTTTTACAAAACAAGAGACTTATTTCTATTCCAATGAAAATATTTTCTCCCACGAAAGTCCAATATTTCTACGGAAATTGCGGATGCGGATGACCGCTTTTTTGCGGTAATTGCGGCTGCGGATGACTCCGTTAAAGTTACTCCCGCAGATCTTTGAAGTTTATCAGAACCTTGTCTTCAACCATATGAACTGTGGCATCATGTGCACGACTGAGATTATTTGACACATCATATGTACGGTGTTTCGGTGTTTCTTAATAACATATTGATTAAAATACTCGACCAGTAATTGAGTCATACAGGTTCGAATCTCGTTCAAAGTGAAAAATTTTAGTACTGTAAAATTACTACATTTAACTTTACATAAGCGGAAGAACCAGGTAAAGTTTCGGCATTTCCCAGTTTTTTAACTCATGTATATGTATTCCGAACCAAATCCCTTTTCAAATCATCTCGTGCATGTAAGAAAAACAGTTAGTGTAATGAATGTACTATGATAGGTCTCAGAAACTTTATTATTAAGTGACATGAATGAGGATGATATGGAAAATTTTGGTGTCATCATGGGTTGTTACTATCAAATTGTACCCATAAAAATCTTCGATGCCCTCTTCACCCCCACCAAACCCAGCACCTCCTAATCCATTTTCCTTTCACTCCGCTTAATCTTTTCCATCGTTCTCCAAACCTACATTTCAAAAGCTTCCATTGTACACCTACATTCTGCTTCAATTGTCATGTTTCCACGCCGTTCATAGCTACGCTCCATATCAAAATTTTTACAAGCCTTTTCTTAATACCCTACTCAACGTCCCTTTCGTAAATTAACTCCTCCTTGTGGAAGTTTCTTTGCCTAACGCTTTTATTCTCCTTATATCCCTACTTCTTTGACATTTTTAGTCCAAAAAACTTTCGAGATACGTTACATACTCCACCTGCTCTAGTTTTGCGGTCATATTTTAAAGTTTAACTTATCCTTTCCATCTCTAGAAAACAACATAGCCTTTGTTTTATCTATATTGATTCGCATCTCATATCTATCACACTGAATTTCCAATTAATTCAGAAAATCTAGCATATTCTTAGTTGGCTGGCAAAATAAAAACTTTATCATCAGTGACATAAAAAGAATTTATGAATTCGTTGCGAGTGTCTTTCATTTCTATCTCCAGTTCTTACCATACCTCTTTAATCATTTCCTTCATATGTACATCGAACAGCACAGGTAATAATGGAAAACTCTGCTTTACTCCTTCTCCTAACGCTGACCATTTAGACTCGCCATCCCCCCTCGCGCCTGATTTTTAGTGGAATTTCAGCTGATATCTGAAAAATGAAATCTGAGAAGACGCCTATGCGTTTTAACATGTAGTACCGAAAGTAATTGTGCGTACCTATCATTCGATGAAATGCATATTTATGTTGAAAGCTAATGCAAACATATAGATTGAAATGTATAGAAAATGATAGTTTTTTGCACATGAAAAATAGTAGGGCAATGTAATGAGATTATATTGTGATGAAAAAATGAAAGGAAATCGTCATAAGTTTTAAATTCTGAAAAAATCTGGTTGAGCTTGTGATGGCGAAAGTAGGTTTAGAATGAAGAGAGAATGATAATTGGAAAAAAAGAGGTGATATACGATGGGAATGCGAAAAAGATTGGAAAAAGTAACGGACGGAAGGTGCTGAGGAGGGCGGAGAAGGATTTAGCGGCCATTCACTCGATTGCCTTGAGCGAACGCTTGGACTGAGTCCAACCTACGACGAAATCAGACCTGTGAGCTACCTTATGGTTTAAATGGTGGAAAGGGAAGCGTATTCACAGGGAATAGGGAGAAAAAGGAATATGGGTGAGGGGGACTATGGGTCAGGGACTGGCCCCATCGGCCATGTTCATTTGGTGATGGATGGAACTTAGGGGCTTTAAAAGCGCTTGGAAAGCTGACGTGGACTAGAATAGTGAAACCGGGTGGCAAGGTTTTGGAGTTGGTGAATTCTGTGTATACCAGATATACAGGTTCCTTTTTAATTCTACCACTCGCCCAATTAATATATCATGGCATTGTGATAGATGCATAAATAGTTAAAATGTCAGCTCCCACACGCTTCGATGACAATATTTCATTTCAGGTCCAAATAAAATTATTTCACTATATAAATAAATTCACGAAAAATGGTGGTAATTCAGCTAAAAAATAAAATTCAAATTTATAGATTTCAAGGATATCAAATTAGATAGTCCATGGGGGCGGCAGTTAGCTTCTAGCTGTGCAAATCCATGTCTTGCTGCGTGACTTGAATTTAATGTGGCATATCTCTTGCATAAATCGATATTTTTCTGTAATATCAAGGCTCTTTTCGAAGATTTCTAAAATTCCTCACATAACTAAAATTTTAAAAGGCTGAATCCTCGATAATCCTACTTGATGATATTTCTTTGGATGCCAGTCAAATTTATATTTGTAGCGTGTGTATATAGCTGCCAAAAGGGGTCATTGGTCGCCAACATCAGACGCACGACACAGGAGATTGGGAAGGAGTAAGGGTTCCGGAGAATGTGGAAAAAATTTCGGGGTGAATCGCGATTCAACCCATAGCGTCTACAGGTATGTTTGACGGACCAAGTCTTGCTCTCGGCAGCGGCGGTGGGCTGGGCGAAGATGTGGAGGGAGGACGTGTTGGACTCAATCATGAGCCTGAGGGCAACGATTTGGATTTGGATACGGGAAAGCGAATGGAAGAGAGATTCTAGGGAATAAATTATTAAATGCTCCTGGGGAGAGAGGAGATGGGACCATTTAGACAGGAGTGCGAAGAGGGTGGGACGAAAACCATGACGACGTATCAAAATTAAAGGGGTTAAAGAATTTTAAGGCACGATCTTCCCGGGAAAGAAGAACTTTCAGCCCGTCAGCCATTTCGGAGTCTGGGGAAGGGAATAGGTGAATAAATTTTAGTTTTTACCTCTAAGTCCGAGTGAAGATGTATACCACCATTGTGGAAGAGAAAGGTTGTTTGAAATTATGCATTTTTTGAGCAACAAAAAGATGGGGTGGATTTTAAAATGCCAAAGAGTCTTTTCGGAAGAGCGTGTGAAATCCGTGCATTAGGCTTTGGAGTCGCAGTCCTCCTTAGTATAAAAAATCCCTTTTCTGCGAAAAAAGCGATGGAAGGTGAGTTTATAGAGGAAGAATGTGATGTAACGGGCGCTGAGGCGCCCTGCATGCCACTGCTATGCAGAGTTGAGCGTAAAAGCAATCACTCAGAGGCTCACTTTCAGTCAATACTATAGTTGCCTTATAGAGAGGAAAATATTTGGTGAAAGTATTTTAACACTTACTCCACAGTCACTAAAGTTATAGATTCCTCTCCGTCATTGCTTTATCCATTACGAATAATTATTTTTCTTTTCCAGTTTATTACATAGCTAATTTTATTAAATGATTGACCAGTGAATTTGACTGGCTAATAATAATTGGAAAGTGTAATATCATTGTTATCAATTATTTTTCACCGGCGGTAAAATATTATATTCAGCCAGTGCTATTAAAAATCAAGCTAAAATATTTATCTTTAATAAATACCAGTTAAAATTTTATTTAATGTTTATATCGAATTCCATGTATTAATATATCAGCATTTAGAATTAAAATTTAGGAATTTTGAAGTTGGTCATCATATGTAGGTACTGTTGGCTAATTAGTCTTCACATATCATACATCATAGCTTCAAAATCATTCTTAAAATTGCATGCCTTAATCTTTTTCCTGGATTTCCTTGTCTTTTAAACACTTCAGTAGTTCTTCGTATTCATTAATTTAATACTTTCATCCACTATTCTGTCCAATTTTTCTATTTCTCGATTGTACGTTATTTTTTATGTTGAATTATTTGGACGAGTTACGTAGTGGTTGAGGGTTTATAGTCTCCTGTGGTTTTTCCTCTCTACAAATGTTACTGACAATTATCATGCAATTTCCCTTGTTTTAAATTCATTACCATGAAGGTTCGATCAAAGTGCCATTACGCTTCTTCTACCATGGATGTTCTCCCTTATAACTGTGTGTAAACATCCTATCCATTCATCCTATATATCCTTAATATGAAAATTTTTCATTAATTTCAGCTTTTGCAGCTCAACGTCATTCTGGTGTTGAATTATTTTATTTTCAGCTAATAAATAGCTCCTTTTCCTACGTAAATATTCCACGTCTAATGTAATGTTTTTATAAGATTTACCGATTTCATCTAGAGTTTTCACACAAATTTCAATGTTATCATCAAAATCCATCATGCAATCACCTGGTACATGAGTTCATGACTATTTATCATTCCTTAAAAGTCAGAATAATAGTAAACTATTCCTCTTTATATTAAGAAATAATAACACATGTAGAGAACGGATTTAACCTCCTTTTTTCTTTAACTTGACCTCTAATTATGCCAACTCCTATGAATTACGGCCAACTGTTGTTAATACAAATAACAAAATGCTTTTGTATCCTGCATACATGCCATCATTGCCTGTCAGACCTCTATTCCGATGAATATTTTCAAATTTTTTCTCCAAATTAATAAAGATTATTGTCTGACAACGACATATTACTGATAATTGGCTGATAATCATGTATTTCTTCTTCATTGATGAATGATCCAGTAAAATTTATTTCTTTCATAATCGTGCTTTATTATGCTGAGCGGGTATTCATAAAATAATCTTCAAATCCTTGTTTTTCCATTCTGCATATATTTCATTTCAATATTTCTCCCGAACATATGTTAATAATGTGGTTCTCAGCATCTCTTTATTGATTTTGATTCTCTTCTCATCGAGAGAATTGAGTTAGTTGTAAAATAGGAAAGCATTTGTCCATTTGCATAAATTAGAGCCAGGAAAAATTATCTAACCATTTTTCTGGCGAAAGTGAGGACGTCACAAAATGAATTCAGGCTGTAAATAAGCTCCAACAAATAAGGAGGAGTTGACGAAAAAAAATTAAATAAAGAGCGTAAGTAAATATTGCGTAAAACTTCGTTATGGTGTGCAATTTTTTGTCTCTAGAAAATCTTTGATCAAGCAAGAAGACAAGCGCAGATTGGTGGCTAGTAGTGGTGCAAAGTAGCTGATGTAGCAGAAAATAGGATTAATAGAATGAATGAAAACTAAAACAAACGAAGATGTGCTAGGCATGGTGGATGAGAAGAGAAGGGTTTTCGAAGGTTTTCGTTGAAGATATGCATAATAAAATAAGATTATATTATATTTTTCTATATTAATTGTGCAAACATTTAGAGAGAGTAATGTATAGCAAATAAGCAAGATGTAGGTAAGAAAAAGTTGGAAAAGTTTAAAGGCATAAATGAAGGTAGTAATTTTATAATTAAGATTAAACGCAGATATTACTAATAACATAAAATTATCATTTTACTTCTTAGATAAAGATAATCAGCAATATCAATGAATATCAAATCATTATTTGGTGATGAAAGAAGTCATGAATATAAAAATATTAATTTCTTTTCAAATTTTGAAAAATGTTTATGTTGATTTATGAATTGCTATTTTACTTAAAATAACTATTTTCTAGTAAATACTTAAATAAAAATCCTTCATGGCATATATTTTTTCCTATTCTGTAATATGCATTAGTTTGTTTAGTTTTTCCAGAGCCACTGAAAGGTACACTTAATTCTATTAAATATTCAACTGGCGTATCTCGATGAATGTCTGCTTCATCTGTTTGACTTGACCAGTTCCCCATTTTAGTTTTTCAAAATAAGATATAAATATATTGAAAACCACCCCGTGGCTGATTGTACTGGGCTAGATTAAAATCATCCACTAAATGTATATTTATAGATACAATTTATTTATGGACAGACATAAAAAGGATTTATGCGCATCCCAAAACCACAAAATCGGTGACTTATTGAAGGACCCGCAGCTCCTGAATAGTTGATTCAAACAAGCCATAATTAAAGTGCACGGGAGACCGCTCTCTGACGGGATGTACACATATCGACGAAACGTTAGAGATAACGAAAGGAAAGTATAAGCTTGAGTTGTTACAATATTTTGTCACGAGGTTTTAATGCATTGACTGATATTGCTTTGAAGTGGAATACCTTGTGAATAATTGTTTAGCATAACTAGTTACGGCTAATTAAGCATTATAGACTTTGTGACATTTTCTGAATTCTATTTTCCTCACCTTTCCAGGTCCATAATATGAAATCAAAACATTTCTTTTAACCCTCAAGAATATATTTTAGTATCTCTAACCAGAGGTCAACTTAATCATGGTATTCAATGAAGAGATAATCCTCCTACCACCGCATCTACGTATTACAGCATATTTATGATCAGCTGTAAGCTACGGACTTGGATCCCGTTTTATACTCACGCCACCCTATAGCTGTGGAATCTTTGTAAAACTTTACCAAACAAAATTTCCTATGAACAAATTGAGTAGATTCAGGCGTGATGTGGTGCGAGTCGAACATAATGGATGACGTATCATAGCCTTTTTCCACTTGATATGATTTTTTGATTAATCATTTCTAAGAAGAAAATATTGAACGTTTTTGAGTTCAATAATAATCTCGTGTTTAAGTGTTATGGCAAAAAGTATCGTGGCACGTAGTACCGTGCATGCTGTAGGGGTATTTGGTCTGTGAGGCAAGAGAACGGACACAGACTGAAGGCTTTTGAAATATGGGTATGGACTAGGAATGAAAAAGTGAACGAGATAGAAAGAAAATCCCAAGAAGTTCCAGGCATAGCAAGTGAGGGTAGGTATAGAGAGAGTAATAAATAAATAATATAAATAATCAGCCAAAATTGATACAAATCCATTGAGATCTAAGCATTTTGTGATAGAGAACAGAAAATTTTGGCTAAATCAGATAGAGGTAGGAAAAGAATACAACTTCAAAGAACACCCTCTTGTATTTTCACATACATTGTTGAAGTAAAAAGTCCATTTACGCATTTTATTTATATTACACCAAAGTATATTTACACAAGGTATTTGCAAACGAATGCAACGTGCATTCGTTTGAATCATGGATCTCTTTTACAATATTCTGCTGGATACCACATATCATAGGAAAGGAATAGCCATGCGGGGCGTAAAACAGAGTACCGGGAAGCTGTTTGGGCTTAAAGAATGGCTTATTGCAATGGAGATTCCGTTTAGTATTTTCAAAGGTGAGACTTATCGTTATGATATATCGTCACTTAAGTATTGCATCCATCAGAACTCTACAATTGGTAGTAGAATATTCTTAGTAAATATGTAATAAATAAGCAGGATTGTGTTGGAGATCGAACTATCGGCGCCCTTCGGCCCCCAAATAATGGACGCTATACATGTCTCCATCTTTCAAATTTGGAAAGCGGTTGGATGATGAGTTTCGTTTCTACCGCCTGCGGGCCTTAGACCGTGGCACTACATCCGGAGCATAAACCATTTTTCTGAAAGCAATCTCGGACTTTCCTCATCCCCCTGAAAACTAGACTGTGGATTGGATGGTCGCCCGCCTATGGTGAGCATCCTTCCTCACACTCCCTAGACTACCACCGCTTGTGTCTTCCCGGACGTTTCCGCAAAACATTCGGGCCGCGATCGCCGGAAACTTCCACGGGAAGATCTTTACGTATACCCGTTCCATTTTGCGCAGCAGTTCTTTCACTTTGTGATAAGGATTTATGTTCCTTCTCGCTCGTCCCCATCGAGACGATTTACATTTTCTCCCGTTTTCTCCTGCACAGCCGACTGGGAATTACGTATATTCCGTCTTCCCCAAGTCCAAGCCCCATGACTTTTCTTGCCCAAAAGCGATGCTTCCTTGCGTAGGTCGATAGGGATGAGCGCTTCTGGCCTCTTGCATGAATTCATTCTTCCTTCCATTCTTAGATCTTATTTTTCTATTCCACGTTGAAAAAAATACTATCGTAGTTCCATAAACTTCTCCAAAACTACGGTCTTCTCTAGGAAATCGTGGCTCGGAAAATACGTCCGACACTATCGTGCCATTGGATGTTCCAGGGGATCGACTTCACGGTCGTGTCCCAAAATAATTTTAAGATAGTACTTTTCATAGATTTAACTATTCGAGAGAAGATTTAATAGTTTGCCTGAAGAAATATCACAATTTATTTGCTTCAGCGACTCGGTATAACGGAGGTTTTGAACAGTTTCTCATTCAATAATGTGCAAATGAAATAACTTTTTCCAGGTCAGAAACAGATTTGACTTTCGTTCTTTTGGAAAAGATGAAAATGTTAACCTTTTGATTGAATTTAAATTCTTTTTCTGGAAATGTCAGCAGCAAAGTAAGGACGGTAAAAATAATTTTATGGATAAATGAAGTGAAAGAAAATACATTTTTGATATATTTACAATCGTCTTCAGTTTTACAATATTGAAAAGAGAGGCAATATTTTTAGGCTAATCCAAAGTACTTTTTTGTTTTAGTCACGAAGACTTCAAATTTCGTCGTTCCTCTTTCATAATTTCATACATCTGCTTTTGAGATCTCTTTTAATTTATGTCTGAATAAATATACTACATTTCAATATTTACTTTAGATTACGTACAGTGCTGTCCAATTTCATCCTGAATAATGGGTTATGAGGCCGAGGCTTCTAGCGTGACTTAATTTTGTTAGATATGAAGTTTTCTGGCTAGCTCCAATTATCCATGTGCATGTAGTTTTATACAGAATTAGAGCTTCGCAAGTTCTTTTCTTGGCTTTAAAAGATGCGAAATACATATTTCCATTTTCCATTGCTAATTAAAGAATTTTTTTTGCTCCCAAGGAGACCTAGAAAACAATCATAATTAATCAAAACTTATCCGTAGTATTCTGTGTAAGATAACATAGTGCTAACTGACATATCATCATGTTTTATTTTTCTGCAAGCTTTGCCCACTGAACCGTAATGAGGACTCGGTATTTAGAAAGCCCAGCATGTACGATCTAAAATTCAATCTACCAGCGTGTGCAACTTCAGAAACACGACTACATCGTGCATTCTGCTTCGTGTTTGCGAGGAGAACTTAACTAAAAATGGTAACCGCCTCGCACAAAAAAACCCGGGTGTTTTACAGAATCATGGGGGTGGGAGGGCATTACAATAAACAATGCTCTGTTATTGCGAGCAGTATACTTCGTTACGCAGTGAGGGAGAAGCGGCCATTAGCGCAGAGTGCGCCGGGGTTGTAAGGATAAACACAGGAGGGAGCGGCGAAATGAAATTTCTGTTCGCCATGCGGCGCCCCAAAAAATAGGCGCCGCCCCGTGGCTTCTTACCCATACATCCACACTCACACGCCTCCGCCCTACTTGCTAGCCCTCCCACTAACAAGCAAGGCCCACGTTATCTCTTTTTCCTCTCTCTCCGTGCAGACCACCTCTCAACCAGACGGAAAAAGTTGGAAAAGTTTTCCAGCAACAAAAGGAAAGGATTCCTTCGAGAAGAGAAAGAGAAATTAAGGGAGACTTGGTTTGCTTACAGCTGATGTTTAGTCTGGAACAAAGCATATGAAGAGCCGATGATGGCAGGAATTATTTCCTTTGCTAAAATATGTAATTACATGAACTGTTAAATTTAACACCCTAATATTCATTTAAATAGGTGTCTACCAGTTATAAAAGTGATATAATTGTTACTTGTTATCAACAATTACTTTGAGTTAATCTCGCAGTTTTATATCACAGGTTCCCAGGTGACAACCAAAACTTAGCCAATCTTTCAAATACACCTTCCAGAGTGTTGTAATTCTAGGACAGTAATTATTGCCATGAGATGGATTATCGGCAAATGATAACATGGATATAAGTGTACCTTAAGAATACTTAAGTATTAAGAGTATTTGAGATACGTAGAAAGAATGATGAAAATGTTCACTACAGCATAATGACACTCTTAATGAACTAGGTCCTTGTAAGTTCAAATTTATTGAAGAGAATCTTAATCCCGATATCTCATCCATATAATGATTTACTAATATGATGAAAGTTACTGAATCCAAGCCTTAGAAAGAATTCAAATCAACGATCTTGGAGTAGGGAGTAGATTAACCGCACTAACCCGATTTACGTCTCCCAATAAATGCTAATGGTCATAATTGCCTGTATTTCCCTCCATAGCATTGCGGCGCAGGCACTAAATGATGCATAAACAGCTTGCGTAATCTCAACTGTAAAAATATGAATTTGGTGTATGCAACTCTTAGTTAAGGAAATCTTGTCAATGATCCACCCTAAAAGCATCACTAAGTTTAGCGTAGGAGTGAAAAGTGATCCTTCTGGAATTTGAATTCGCCAGATTCTTTCTCTCAAATATTTTTTCTCCTTTTCTTGCTATTTCTTCCTGGCTAACCAGGGTTGTTTCTCTCTTGTTTCTTCCGCAGAAAAAAACTTACAAATCCAACTTCCTCAGAGATTTCGAATGGTGTTTGTACTTATCCGTAATCTACTAAAATCAGTGTATAAAATGTCTCACTTTTTACAGGCGATTGTCAGAAAATTTTCACGCTGTAAATATTTGTGTCTTTCGGCTGAAATCATTAATCTAAATAATTAGGAAATATAAAATATTCATCCCTAGAGCCCTCTTTTCCCTCTGAAATAATTTTATTCCAAGAATATGCCACATTCTGCCATGAAAATGGCATTAAAAATGCTAAATGAAAGTAAGCAAAAGAGGAGGCTTCGCTCTCTTCATTTGTGATTCTTTCTCAAATAAAATCTTAAGCAGCAAACTTCTAAAGAAAATTATCTACCATCTCTTAGCAATCCAACGGCTACTTTCTACTAAATTTTGGAGTCCATCTAGTTGGATCTTGATTAATTGCATGAGGGTATACTTAAAAGGATAAAACACGTATGAAAATACACGTTCATAAGATACGTATAAATTGAATATTTACTTATTCCATAATAAAATATGTCAAGTATGGAAGTAATTGTGTGCGCATGAAGATTTGAGATTTATAATGGAACTCACAAAATTTTCCAGTGAACAGGTTTTGGTGAGCTCTGTAGACCTTTGTGTTCCTTTTTTTAGTCCAATCTTAGTTTTGAACTGAAAATAAATGCTGTTTTTGGAAAAGCTCCAATAAATAAACTAAAACAGAGTTGCTCGGACATCTTTTAAACACCACTTCGCGGCTCTGGTTCTCTTACCTTACCTTTCCACCACCTAGGCCCTGCTAACTCGGTTTCAGCAAACCCTGTCACATGAACACGTGAAGGAGATGCCTTGTCAAATTGTGAAAAAATATAGTATAATGAATATTTCTCATCTTCTCAATTCTCTTTCTGTAAATGACCTAACTATTTTAAGAATCCATAATAGTGCTAGCATCTTAAATATATCGTAGATTTGAAATAGTACGAAGAGACATTCGTAAGCCTAGCGGTATACTGATAGGGAGAATTGTCTTCTGTGCTCATCGTCGACTTTGTTCCTTTTGAGAGGACCCTAGAAGTCACTAATTTCATCCTTGATTCTACTTCGTGAAACCCTCAAATGGCGCGTCTTTTCTTTGGAGGGATATTTTCAAAATGACAGAAATGGATTTCGTAGTTTCAAGTTCAATAGCTTCAATTTTGAGCGAAATTTTACCAGCAAAATATAAATATTACCCTACTACAAGAATTGCGAAATTCAGATTTAGGAGTAACTTTTATTTTGAAGTAGGGAGTAAAAACAAATGTTGCCATGACGACTCAAAGAGACTGAGAAGCTGTGAAAATAAAAGAAGTCTGCTCATAAAATATTTTTTCATAAACAAAAAGTGACATATTAATAATAAAAGCAAACGTTTAATATAAATGGGATACATAATGACAAGAAAAGGAAGAAGTAATAAGAAGGGCGAGGATGATGATACATTTTTTTAGAAAGTAATATATAATAAACAAAATAAATATTTAATCCTCCTTTTCAACAGTCGCTGTATTTCCACAAAACCTCATTTTTAGTCTCAATCTCTCTTTCAATGCTCGGATACATTACTAAAAAAGTATATCAAAGGCATTTTTGTCAAATTTTGACCATGTGTAGGCTTTTACGTAACCAATCGCGGAGTCCAGGGGTAGAGCTTTGGACTGCTGACCGGAGGGTTCAATTCCGGGGCAAGCCTCTCTGGGCACCTGCAGCTCAAGCAAGCTATGTGATTTTACGGGTACCAGATCTTCCTGGTAAACAATAACCAGCAAAAGGAAAGGAGCTGGTCCCCTATCCTAATGTGTGAATTTCACACACCATCGGGCTTAGTACTGGGTGAACTCTATCATCACCTACCCAACCGACCTTAGGGTTGATTAATGTGTTTAATAGAGCATTATCAATCCTTTTTCTTATTTTCATACTCAATTCATAATCCTTCCGCCGCCTACCGCCGTCTTTCAGTCCAACAATAATTATTGATATTCTTTGCTTTTCTATATTTATATTTACCAGCATCCCGCTTTCTTTCAGGAACTTTTTCTCACCTTTTATATATCCTACTAATTTTATATCAGAACTTTTATTGTCTAATTAACTATCGTTTCTTCATTTTCTTCTCCTAATATCAATGTTTTCGGCATCTTGCTCCATAGCGTCATCTCCAACTCCAGCTTTTCTATGCTTGAACACTTTCCATCATGAAATGCTTATGAGACCCAACAGCATAACACTTTATGTTAATATTTTAACGAATTATTTCATAACCTCATTAGTTATGCATTCGGTGATGAAAGTAAATTTTTTTAAATAATTTTTCTTGAATATCTACTTTGAATTTAAATATTGCAATTATTATTTTTAAATATATAATGTGGACCCATAACACTGCTCAAAGCAGGCATCCCTCATTACTTGCGAAGTGTTCTACATAATTACCGTTATTTCTAAAATTATTGACAAATCAAAGTTTTTAATTGCGAATATCTGAGTTTTTTAATCGGATCCCTGAATAAGTTTATAAGTATTACAGGTCACAGGTCTGAGTAGAGAGGGCAAAGAAAATTGGGAGTAAAACACCGTCGAGGCCTCCCGGCGGTAAAGAAGATGCTCTGGAGAAGTTGGGTGACGAGCGGCAATTAAAATACCCATGCACAAACACATAAACGGAAAGGACATTCGGGAACCTGGGGGGAAGGGAATGCGTCTATGAGATTCAAAAGAGCCAGAGAGAAGCGTTTCTTTAATGTCTAAAAGAAAGTTTTATATAGCACGTAAAAGCTCTTGGGGCTGTGCGGCTATGCTGCGGAAGTGATTCTCGGCTCCCTAGAAGTCGACCATAGGCTCACCAGGAAATCTTATTATTGCTGCAAACCTCCGGCAAAGGGAAAACATTCCGTTTAAGCGTAATGAAGATTTAGATAGGTATTTTCTCCACGAGATAGGAAACACAGGAAAGAAAGGGTCATGCTTGCTCCTCAAGTCCACCGGTGAAAATGTGAGAATGAAGGCATTTACTTACAGAAGTATGTTACTAACGTAGTCTCAAGTATTTTTCAAAACAATAGAAGTTACTCTGGCAAGAAAGGGTGGAACCAATGATGAACATTAATCCGATTCATATGCATTTACACGTTGATTAAGTGATGTAAATTTTAACATGAGGGGGAAAAATAGATATTAGCTTATAATAATTATTCATGGATTCTCTAACTACGTAGTACTAACTGGTATGATTAGCGTTATAAGTGAATTTACTTTTCTATTGCCGTTTGATTTTTGATTATCCAAAGCTTAATTTACATAAATATTGAATCTTCTCTTTTGAATCTATCTGAATTAATTCATGGACATATAGACATCGGAGTAGTTTAAATAAAAAATAAGTGTTTTGGCACTAAGCATCTACCGAAAACAAGCTGGACAGGAAAAGCGATAATCTCTTTGCAGAGATTACATCACCATTACAAATTAACAGAAAGTTAAAAAAGATTAGGGCAAAATTTTTTTTAAACGTTCTTCATTATTTACCTTGAGGGCTTAATAGTAGAGCTTAAAATTATCAAACGCATGTTATTCAAATTATTACCTCAAATTGTCTCCCGTTATGAATGCAATTGTGAAAAACGTCGCTAGCATGTTGTAATATATATATATATATATATATATATATATATATATATATATATATATATATATATATATATATATATATATATATATATATATATACATATATATATATATATATATATAATTTTATATATATATACATATATATATATATAATTTTTTATATATATATATATATATATATATATATATATATATATATATAATTATATATATATAACCTTTTAACTATTTTATTTTTTGCTGTCAAATTTATTATATATATATATGCATACACATACACACTGGTGTCGCTTTATCGATGCTTGCTATCATTAATCATTCCTTATCAAGCTGCAATGAACTGCATTATGACTAGCTTCTAAAAATGCAACCTTTGACTGAGGTGAAAGTTTCTCAAAAGCATTTGCAAAATATAATAAGGAATTTTGCGGCGCAAAAAATAATCACTGGTGCAAAAGTCACCCCCTAACCAAAGTTGCAACTCATCATTTTTTACTTCCACATATTTTCTACCTTCCCGCATACCTGACGTTTTTTGAGCACTACCTTGCCACAGTAATCAACATTCCAATGCCACGCTATCTGCCCTCCGTATTGTGTCTTTTTTTTAATTTCCACTGTAGCTCTCTCTTTGTCCCAGCCTTAACTTGCTAAAAATTTCTTTCGATTCAATCCACTTAATTTAAAGCTGACTCATTATACGCAAACGCAAGTGTGTGAGTACGTATGGTATTAAACCACCAGAATTTGATGCGTAAAAATGAACTGTGTATTTGTGCGCGTACTCATACCTAACCACTCGTGCATTATTTCCATCCTTCTCTCACCTTATCTCTGAAAGTTCATCCATTCTAGTTTTAGCCATTAGCGGAGATGATCTATAGTCAAGGTTATTGTTGCCAAATGGGATTGGTCTATAATCGGTGCAGCAGACTTCAATTACTTTCCGGAGAGCCATCCAAATTAGGTATTCGGATGGCACTGAAAAATCCTTTCACCTTCGGGATTTGAACCAAACCCCTCGGGGTGGGAAGCCAGTACATTCTGAAATATTTAGATGCCTTTGACTATCCTTCACTTACCCTATTTCCTAAAGGCTCATAGTTTCCTACCTGTCTAAAACTTTGTTTTATCAGCGTTTTCAATGAAATAACTTTTACAGCTTCACGAAGGACCATGCAACCTACCCCTCCTATTTCAAAAGATTCTTTAACTAACAAAATTCTTCCATTAAATCCATAAAAGTTAACCCAGTTTGATCTACAGCACTGTTTATGTATATAAAATTGTACAACGCTATTTTATCTAGTTATTTTATCTCGTAAAACTTGAGTAGATAATTAACCTCATTTTCATATGGCCGATTCTAATCATATACCGTCTTAAAAAGATCCTTCTAGTGGCTGACTATTGGCTACAAATCCTTCAGAATTGGCCAACTCAGCTTGATTACCCATAAATTAAACTGAATTGATTAGTTCATGTAAGAGATTTACATTACCATCCTCTCCCATGTCTCTCAATACTTCCTCCCCGAATTGAAATCAAGTATGATATCAGAACAACCTCCGTACCCCCTTTATTTCATACATTACTGCGTCAATAATATTTAAACACACTATCCGAAATATGCCATGGAGGCATGAGATAAGGTCTGATATATTAATTCCTTCAGTTCATTATTGCCAGCTAGAAAATAGTTTTTAGTTATGTAAAGTTAACGTCGCCAATTTGATATTTACAGAGCAAAAAATGAAATAAATTTTTTTCTGGTTGCATTGTAAATTACTCTTATTATTATATTAAATTACCGGTAAGTACATTGCTAGACCTCATCAATGTACCATTCTTTCTATGCCCAAATATGTTTGGCTAATATCTTTGTCAGCATTAGCTCTTAATTATATACTTATCATTTTATTTCGAATAACGCATTTTTATTATTCCCAATTAATATAAAGGCATTTATCTCAATATTTTATTATTTCTCTTCCTTATTGAAGCGTACAGGTTTTAATAACCTTTATAATTCAAGGAAATGATTTTTAATTTTCGGGCTGCTTTGTTTCAAAATCAAAATCTCTAAATTTCCTTTGTATTCCTAGAATGAATCCACCTATTCTATTTTTATTTATGGTTGAATCTGAAAATTGAAAAAAAATAATGAATCTAAGATTGTGGACTAACTTGATTAATTCAAATTTGTATTTAGTGCTACCGTTTGCACTGAAAATGTAAACGTGGTGCTGATATGCAGATATTTACTGAAAATAATATAATGCATAATAATATGCATTCAAGTCTAAAGATTGAATGAGAAAGGTATTGTAAAAGTTGCGTTAAATCAAAAAATTTAAAATAAAAGTTTTATATATACCTCCATTGCTAGATGTATGTTGCAATTATTTAGTTCCATCGCCCGCTGATGATTTTGAAGAGAAAAACAAGCAAATAATTCATTTTTCCCTGTATCTTTGCATGCAAATTTAATTAGTGGCTATGATTCTCGATTTCTCTTTATCGAAACCGTCTGCAATTTCCTCCAGTTTTCGTTTGTTTATAAAGCACAGAGTAAAATTTTAAAAGAAATCAAATAAAATATTTGAGGAAAATGAGCGGATTGATTTCCTAACACATGTGTTAAGGGTGGATTTAAAAAAAACAGCATCATAAATATTAAATGACGGAAAAACTAATGCAGGAGAGGATTTTAGAGTCAGAAGTAACTCCAATTACGACACAGAAACAAAAGAAAACGGGAACAGACTGTTACTGTTAAAAAGAGATAATGGATAGTGTTGTAAAATGGGCATGAATGGAGAAATGGTAAAACGCAGTTTAGCGAATTGACAAAAATCAAGAGAGAAATGGGATAAATCTGAGTTAATCTGAATCGGGAAGCGAGATAACGCATGAGAATATAAATTTTTGGGAAATTGTTTCTAGAAAAAGAGGAAAGCCAGAGAGGAATTAAAAACTTTCAAATTGGTTTTTGAAGCAAACTGAGTCTCATGAGTGTAATTAGATTATAAGATTGATAATGGAAAGAGAGTTTTAATGAATCTGAAAGGAAAATGACGGAGTCTTGGTAATCAACTTATAAGCGAAGAAATTAGGAAAAGCGGCCAAAGATTTTTGCGTCTAAATCAAATCATTTACAATTATAATACATAAAAGGATTAATATTCATGGAAAAAATTCAAAAATTAAATAATTTTTCTCTTCTGAATACATTATATTTTATATCGTAATTATTTCCCTGTTAATATAAAATCCGTCAATTGAATGTTTATGCTCAGAGCATTCTCTTCCAAGTAAATAAAAATATCTAAATTCAGTTTTGCTAATCAACTTTGAGTAAGAAACAAATAAGTGCCGTCCGACCTTTTAGACACGTTTATCAAAAGTAGAAGTTAGTATTTAATTTAATGGTCCAAGTTATAAATGTTTGCATCTTCTAAAATAAAAATTACACCCAAATCCACATCTTAGTATTATATAGTGCCATTAATTGTAACTAAGTGTCACACGTGCGTAAGGTAGGAGATGCCAGCCTATTGAAAAATCTCATTAAATGATTGTTTTTATAAGGTTATAACACCAAGGTTATATGTGAACTTAGTTGAGTTTATTTAATATATATTTCTCCATAACAAATGTAATTTGCTAATTGAACGGAATATGCGTTTGTATTTCATTGAAAAATCTTTTATCATCTAACTTTCCTCTTGGCTGCCAATGTAATAAAGGGCTAAAATTGTTCCATAGATGTCAAGGATGAAAATAAATTGATCGTTATTTTCAAAATTAAATGAATTATTGTGCGTGGCGGTCATTATATATCAGCCAATCCAGGTTTTCCAATAAAGATCATTAATGAGGAAGTAATCGACCGTAAGGTAGCTCAAAATAGAAAATATAGCAAATGGGTGATAAAACGAAATAATGTAAATATTAGAGATATAAGCAGGTATTTTTATTCAATTAAGATGGCCAAAATTATTTCGTTCGGAGAAAGAGCTATGCAGTTTATACGTTTAAGCAAACCTTACGATTACGACTTTTTCCAAAATACAACAGTCGATGGAACGTAAAAGTACGGCAAAGAGTGAACGTAGACGTGAATGACGCACGTGAATAGGGCTCAGGAAAAATAAAGTTCTAGAGTTTTGTTGAATGAATGGTTTAAATTTTATTAACTTCCAGTTTCAACAAGAAAGTGTGTTTTGTATAACTGAAAAATGTCAGATGAAACAGGGATTAATCACGTTTAGATATGGAAATAGGAATTGTATCAAAACTATGTTTCCTGTGAGTGAATGCGAATTTGATCAAAATTTGGTGTTCATAAAATTTCGAATGAAGTTCAATAGAAAAAAAATTGGAATCATAAAGTAAATTGGTACAACTATTTAATTTCATGCGACAAGAAAAAGAAGCAGAAATGTGTTGATTTCTTAATGAGTAAGGACAAGGAGATGGATCAAGTAATGTGGAAATGTGGAAATATCTGCAAAGGACGGCAAAAACAGCCGCAAAAAAAAATAGGAGCGGTACATTAGAAAATGAATCTGGATAAAATTGTCCATTGAATATCAAAACGATGATAAATGAATGGATTTAGCAATTGCTTGATTGAGAAAAAAAGTGGAAGAATGTATTCGTAGAATGAGGGAGAGGAAAGTCATAAATGTTGAATAACGAACTAAAGTGGGAAACATACTGTGCGAAAGAATTGTTAAAAGAGAAGTGCAACAACAATGAGTGGTGAGTTTTGCTTGGAGAAGAAACCGGTAGGCAATGCAGAACGGTGAATTACATTTTAAAAATGCAGAAAAAACAGTCCTTGAACACTGTTTGACCAGTTTTAATCTTTATGAAAAACTGTAATCAAGATTTTGTTTGCACTCATTCAATGCCTTTAATTGGTTGAATTCAAAGAAACTACAGGCAAAGCCACCACAGTAACTTTTAATGGAGTCATCCGCTAGTTTGTATTTAGATTCAAATTATAAATTTCTATACTTTTGGCATTGCTACATTGTAACTGCATGAAGTTTGACCTATCTATTTTGTTACATCAAAATTAATTCCCCTTCCAGAAAAGTATATGTAAATGAGGAAAAAAAGGCTTTTATTAGCTTTTCAGGGAGCGAAGGCAGTTTGTGTCTATGATTATCAACAAGAGAAAGATGAAGAGGTGAATTTGTCATTGAGAGAAAATTTTCCGGGTTTTATTTCATGAGGGTTAGCCAGCAGTAATGTGATCAAGTAACATGAATGATTTGTTTGCTTCGTAGATTGTCTAAATTTATTCCGAGTAAAATAGTCACGATTAATGAATTTATGGCAGCATTTAAGGATACAACGGGTAAACAACTTAAACAAAACGTTAACTGAAAAAAATGATGAAACCGTCCAAAGGGTTTTAGGGGCGGTTTGTGATCTAACATGTATTGGAACAACATCAGTTTATTTTGCCCCTGAGCTTCAATATATTCATATATGCTGAGAAAATAAGACAAATACCCCAAAGACAATATACGAATGTGAGCTTGGCTAAATAAAATTTTCAAATGAAAACATGTTTCTTCTCTGGAAAATGAAAAGATATCATCACTGAACACATTGCGGAATTTGTGTGATAAGGTGTGGGATGAGAGTCAATTGTAATAAATCGCCGTTAATATTTTTTTCAAGAGATCAGAAAACTAACTTATGTGTTTCAGTTATTAGTTTAGCATAATTTATATTTATTATGTACTTTCAATGAAAAGTGGCAAAACGGTGAGTAGGTAAAGTAATAATGTTAAAGGGTAAAAATATTTACAAAATGAAAGGAGTAGACGTGAAATACCTTAAGAAAAGATAGAAACAACCAATCAGTGATGAGTTTAGAGCGCAATTTTAAGCATTTCCAAAACCTGTTCGATGTAGCTAAAATAAAACCGCCGATTAGAGCCTTTTGTAAAACTTAGGAAAGATAAAAATGGAAAAGTTAAATATAATAATGACTAATGCTAGCCGTTGTGGAAAAAGAGAAGAGTAGTTGAAGTAATTCAAACCATAAAAAGTGAATGCAAAACATATTATGTGCCAATAAAGACCATTATTAATTGGTGAATGTTCGGTGATCGATTGAAAGTTATAAAAACATGAAGCAATTACCACGGCGGGAGGGGTGGTAGAAAATGTCTTCTGCTGTGAAAGCTTTATGATGTGTATTAGCGAGAAATACAAGCATCGATTTTTTTAAGATCTTGTTCATAATAAGTTCATTCACCAAAAAAATCCAGCAAATATTAAGTTTAAAAAAATTCCTTTCGTCATTTTATAGCATAATATGTTTACCATCAAAAGTTTCCCACAGATACCATTGATCTATTTGTTTTCAAGTTCTAACTTTCATAGTAAGTGACTTTTATTTTAAAATAACATTTTATTACTGAGTACGATCTTTCAATTATGAATAATTCAAGTTAATAACTTTTGACACAATAAAAGGGATATAAAAGGAGATATACATTTTTTAATTTCAATTAACTCTTATAAAATCTAATTAAGAGATGTCCATGTATCTATTTTCATATCCAATCATCTAATGTGCGTGTAAATGGCAAAATTGTAGCATTTGAACCTTCAAATATAGTGCCAAATTTCAGGTCTAATAGAATATCTTTCCCTTCGAAAATAATCGAATCCGCCGTAATCTGCTATGAAATTTTGTTCACAGAAGTTCTGACATGTGGAGGTGGTAAGAGAACATTCCATTTAATTTATTCATAAGGAACCTTCTCAGAATGAGCTCAACTTTACTCAGACTCCTTCGTGAAAATGTGATTACAGGCGAAACTAACATTTCAAAAAGTTAGATAAACTTAAATTAAGCCTCAATGTTACATAAATCCCTCCTGAATGACAATGATCAATTATTATCTGCCTAATTTTAAGCCTACGACATTCTCAGTCAATACATGGCAATAAAAAATATTGTATTTAATAATTACAATATTTGTACAAGCACAATACTCGTATGAAAAAATCATTTGATGGTGTATCTGTATCCTGATTTACTTTTAAACCATCTTTTTCCCTTATAACAAGCGCTCTACCCTGTACTTATCTTATATTGTATCCCTTATAGCTACAAAACGCACTTATCCTTTCAACTCATTAACAAAACATGAATAAACAAAAGCCAACTATTTTGTTTCTCTCACTCAATAACTCTGTTCTCCTAATCATATATTGTGGTGAAACAAAATTTCTTTTGTCTGTCTGTGTCTCCAACTTTCTTTGCCAAATTGATTTATGCCTATCGTTTTCATGAAATCAGCCTAGTTTTTGTTTTTGCACAATGAATAAAAATTCACTGTGGAGAAATTGTGTGTACCTTATTCAACCAAAATGTCCAGCAAATTTCATAAAGTATTGCCAGAACCCATCAATCTAACCTAAATTATTTTCCCATTTACGCACTTCGATTGCGTTTCATAGCTTACTGTTTTACCGTGCCATACGAAAACTAAAAGTACTTTCGTGCCCAGTTCTTTCTTTCCTATATTACATTTATCGTTTGTATATTAAATTACTTTTATGACCCATCGGTTCAGTAAATGAAATTGGCCTTCACCTGATTATCAAGCTATTTAATCAATTATAAAATTTCAATCTCTCAATGAACTTGTACTCCAATTTATCCCAAATGTCATTTTATTTTTCATCTTGTGTTGCTTAATATTTATTGTTTTTACTATTCAACTGCATGCATGTATCTATTGGCAAATTTTAGCCTATTTTGATTATGTTATTATTAAATAATGGGCTATAATAATATTAACTGCTAACCTAACTTTCATTTATGTCCTACCATACGCTGAACTAACAAGATTTATTTGGCATGTAAGATCTTAGTACTGTATTGTGTTAAGGTTTTCATAACATACTGCAGTTAAATTCTCTGTCGATAGATTATGGCAGAAAAAATTGACAATTAGAGAGGAGTGGGAATGCTGTCATTAGAAGAAGGCGTTGTGCTAGAGTTTATTGGCAAAAAAATTTATTTTTTCAAAATAGAGTATTCGATCTCGCTTCATTTTTTCGCTTTATTGTCAAGAGATACTCAAAGTTAGCCGTTCTGAAACTTTTCCTTTGATTTGTGCTAAATATTTAACGAACTGTCTATCATTTGGAAGAGTTGGTTCAATCATTCTTTGTCACTTTTTTTTCAATCGTAAAATGTACAGCATTTACAGTGGAAGTTTATCAACGATTAATGTCCTGCCAATCCTTTCATTTGATAAATGTAATATTTCTCCATTTCTCAATATTTTTTCTCGTGATCAATTCAATATGAACCGTCGGAAGAGGCATTAAGATGGCAGTATTGATGGAGACTGTGGATAAAACCATGCATATGAAAATATCCGTAGTAAATAAAATATTATTTATGCTACTTCAGTGATCCATTTAATATTATACAAATTTTTTAGATTATAGCATACCCTTAAATGCCCGTAAATGGTTGTTTTATCCTCCATTCTAAAAATTTAGCTTTTGACAATGCCATGTAGGATGATAAAAATTAATATAAATGGGTTTTTCATAATTTCTAAAATGTCTCTATTTATATTATACAATATTCACCGTTGATTTATCAGGTACATTTTTCCAATTCTGCTTTCAGCCTACTGCTGAATAGCAAGACGTGTAAAGCTGAGAGTGATAGATATGGTAGATAATGAAAGAGTAAACCGTTAGGACTTCGTCCCTCAAGACGGTTTTACGGTTGGTGACCTTACACCCCCAGCTACACGCCCTTGCGGCGGCTTGCGGGGCATTATGTAGATGAAGATTTTATTTTCCAGTAAAGATTGATAGAAGAGGCAAGTAGAATGGCCGTTTGATAATAATAATTACTTTTTCACAAACATATATCCTTATTTTCGTCTCGTTTACAGATGTGCCACCGGCACATTCTTTTTTTTAATTTTACGTTTTTAAACTCAAAATTTATAAAACAAGCGTTTAAATTGCTCAAGACTGTATTTGGTGTACAGAGATATGAAAAGATTTTCAAAATCTATCACTATAGAAGAAATAAACGGTTGCATTCCTACGCTTCTCAGTTCAGTTCCTCTTTGCATGATACATGTATGGGGAAGGGGGTCTGCCTGGCAGGCAGACCCCCTTCCACCGCTCCGTTCGCGCCAGAGAAAATCGGTCCTACCACTTTTGGGTGCGACCCTTTATCTGCATTATTTAGCCAAAGCATTTAAATTTTATGTAAACGGTAAAAGAATTACTCTATTATACTACCATTAAGTCATGAAAAAAAATTCTACAAATTTAAAAATAAATTCTTAGTAATTATGAAGCCATTTATTTAATATTCAAAATATGATGCTGACGATGCATCGTTTTAAATGGATATTACTAGACTTACAGAAATTCCTAATCTGTCTTTTCGCGAAGTAGACGAAAAACATTTCAATTAGGATTGAAATATGAAGATTTACTCTATTCAATGTTGCAATAAAGTGAAACCATTCAATTGGAACAGCTGTTCTTGAATTCAACCAGTTTCTTTGGCAGCCAGCGTTGAGTTATCATAATTTAATATCGTAAATTAAATTGTGGAAATAGAAATGAACTCAATAAAATTGAGAGAAGGTTTCTCAGAAAACTGCAGTGTCTCCAACGTAGATTTCCTGCTTATGTAGACCTCCTAATCATACAGGAAATAAATTTATGGAATGACGGCTATAGAAGAATGTGGATAGCAAGCAGTTAACAGAATCGTCACATATAAATTTTTTCCTTCTTACTTCATCATTTCTGGTTATATGATATCAAGTATAGTTGAAAGACTATGGTAAGGAGTTACGTGTGTTAAAATAACTATGGGCTTGGAAATTAAACAATTACAGGGCAAATGAAAATCCAGCAAGTAGTGATTAGCAAGGAAAAACGCTAAAATAAAAACAATTTTTGATTCTAAGGCATAGAACATTTTCTAGGGAAATATATTTATATTCTCCACATTCTTCTCTTCCTTCATTTACTTAGAGAATACAGGTGTATTTAAATGTGTAATTGTACGTAATTTAATTACTCCCCTTTTGTGTATTGATACTACTTTTTCTAAAATACAGGAATTAGTTGAACACATGCAATTGAACTATATAAAGTTGCGGATAATTGAATGAAGGTAGTCTATTAGAATAATTTTTCGCTTAAATGTTTAACTGCTTGTAATTTTGTGTTCAGAACGTCTTGTGTTTTCAACTTCCGAGGGTATTAGAAATTTCGCGAAGCAAAACATACAAAAGTAACGTCTGGTCACGCAACTTGGAGAATTCATAGGAATTAATGTCTTTTTGCTATAAGGTTTAATCTCTTAACCACTCCAACTTTTAATCTGCCATATAATCACGTAGCAAGAGGAGAAAACGGTACGTCTTGCGAGAAGAAAAACTGTCTGCAAAGATAATTTAGATGACTGTGTAATTCAAACCAGTTTGTATGCAGATTAAATGTTGAAATACGAGTAAGTGTACACCAGAAATAATCAAATATGCTTTGAAAAGTAAATCTTATTAATGGAAGATGGACTGAAGTTTTCTCAAAAGCTTTTCAATAGCAATTTTCTCACGCTTCATACTCTCCTTGATGAGACTGGAATAATAATATGATAATAGCAAACATGCCATAAGTAATTGGCCAAACTTATTAAACATTGAAAAATTGCAACTATTACAATATTCATATTTCCAATGACGAGAAGTCATGCTGTAGAAACCAGGACAATGTTCTTTTTCTTAATTGAACAAAGCTTTGGGCTGATGAAGAACTGTTCTTATAATATATTCCTTCAATACTGACAAATTGGCTCATGCAAATCGCTCGCGTAACTTAGAAAGCACAACATTTCAATTCGTCGTTTTTGTGCGGCATTAATCGTTCACCTAGTTTCCCTCAGTGAACGTCTCGAGCATTCGAGATGATCTGTCAATGGAACGTATCACTGGCAATTTTTCTTTCGATAAAGCTGCTGCGAAGGCTCCCTTGTTAATGTGAAGGAGACAACAGGGTTTATGGGCACCTTCCGTATTGATTGATATTGTTTACCAGGATTAATCAATGCGAATGTCTTCCGATGTATTTATTGCAAACCTTTTGAATTTTGAAATTATTCTAATAATCCTATATTACCTGCACATTTCGGCACAATAATTTCATTTCATTTATTACAAACCTCCCTCTTTACATTTATAAATAACAAAGTATACCAACTTAAATAAGACATTCAAGTATTTTTTTGTGTCACCGTTTGGTGATATATAAGAGAAGAAATAGAAATGGACAATATGGGCCGCAAGAAAATTCTTGCGAAAGATTACTTTCTTTCGTGTAATATACTTTGTTCGAGTGCATAATTGGACTGATATTTGTGGAAAGTTGTAATGATTGTGAATATGCATGCATGGCTGGTGACCTAACAATCCCTCCACACGCTCTTGTAGCTGATTACTGGGTATTATGTAGGTGAGAGCAATACCACAAGAAACTAGATGAATTCGATCCCCCTTGAAGTAACATGGATTAGTTAGAAAAATAATAGATAGGAACATTGAATTGAAGATTCCACGAGGAAGGGAAAGAGAGTACGTAGGACAAGTAAAGAAGGGTACAAAAAAGAAAATATATCATGGGATCAGGGATTTACAATGTATTGAGAATAAAGGAGTGCTGCGGTAAGCCAAACTTGGGATTGAAATCCTGAGAATGAGGGACGCCAAAGGAATTCCCTTCCGGTATCCACATTCCAACTTATCGACCAATTATTCTGATCAGATCCAAATCCGGTTCCATTGATTCAACAGAAAATGATTTTATTTACAGTATTAGATATTTTTATCTATCGCAAAGCCCTAAGTGAGGACATGATATGATCTGGAGAGATTACATTAAACAGTGGAGAGATATGAATGATACACAAAAATTGTGCGTGAAAGGTAGCTGTTTGGACAGCTCGGGGAGAGTGAGAATGTGCGCAGCGGTAATCGGATGGAAGGGCTCTGTGGATGGGCAGATGGATAGCGGATGACCGTGTTGGCGCAGAGCCAGTAGCTCTGATCTCTCCACGGGGAAGGACGGGAAGGGGAACGTGGAAATTGACAAAGTGGGAAGGTGTGGGGAAAGGGGTAGGGGGCAAGGGTTTCACTGGGCAGAGGTCTGCACGAAAGGGGATGGAGCGTTGTTGAAATTTGGAGGGAAGGGTGAGCAGGGAATAAATTACGCCGGTAGGGGGAATGGGGAATGGAAAAAGGCGGGA
Source organism: Hetaerina americana (assembly GCF_022747635.1). Taxonomy (NCBI): domain Eukaryota; kingdom Metazoa; phylum Arthropoda; class Insecta; order Odonata; family Calopterygidae; genus Hetaerina; species Hetaerina americana. The sequence goes on along the minus strand of NW_027287427.1, from coordinate 31,539,449 downwards.
AAGGCGGCTTGGACGGTGAAAAGGATGCCTTCGGGAGAAGGGCGTCCAAAAGAGAAGGGGGTCGTGAAAGTAAGGGGTTGTTGCCTTGCCGAGGGAACGCGACAGACTGGTCCTGACCGACAGACTGAAAGTAATCCCTTTGGCCGGGCGAGACAAAATATCTTTTCTCTCCTAATGAAATATTTCCGTTTACTAAGCGTTTTAATATATATGTACATTCTAAAAAATTACCCATTGGGTTAGGTTGTACGTCAGACCCGCAGTGTGCTCCAATTAAAACGCCATGGAAATCATAAAATATTAAGCTAAAAATGTTAAAAAGGTGATGATGTACAC